>NC_057350.1:30632500-30932500 GCF_016509475.1 Prionailurus bengalensis | reverse complement strand
CAGAATGATTTATACATGTATATAAAATTAAATTCAATATAAGATGAATGTAAAATTATATTCTATAGGCTTAGTATATTAAGAGAAGAACCCTAAATTTGGCTGCAAGGAACAACCAAATTGATCAAGTTAAATATGCAACAGTTAGTGTATGAATAGTAAATTAATGACTATTGAATAAGAATAGTATGACATTTCGATCAATAAGGCTATAATAAACTTTCTCCAAATAAGACTATTTTGAACAGGACAGGTGTTATTGTCCTGGCTACCTGGTAACTGTCGTCATCAAATATCATTGTTAGAGAAGTCTATCATATGACATAATAGTTAATTCATTCACAAATCTATTCACATGTTTGCAAGTACCTTACTACATGTAGCCATTGTGCGGGACTATAATGATAAGCAATTTTTCTTACATCCTTGAGAAACAATATTTGGGCATATAAAATGAGATGGAGTATCTATGTTTATTCTCTGGGTTCTAGAAGTTGTAGTTCATGCTGTTTACAGCTTCTAAAACTCTAAACTGCTTTTACAAAAAAAAAATACAGACAAGCAAGACTAAATATAAATTTCCATTCAAATGCAATTTTGCCAACCAGGTTAATGAACGTAATTTTAGAAGTAAGAAGAGATTGAAAAGGGGAACTGACATACCATTCAATTTCTATAAGAAATAAAAATATGTTAACTGGTATTATGTCAATGAGCAAATGAAATTAGAACATGAGATTTCATTAAGAAAATCTGCAATAAATCCAAATGTGTTATTGAAGAAGGTTTAAAACATAACTGGAAAAAACTGGAGCTCTTCCTAACACATAGAAATAAACAAATGCTCTATTAATATATGTGCTTCAATTTAATTTAAAAATGGCATTAAAGTCTTTGGAACCTACCGTTTTATGAGTATCCATGTTAAAATTTCTAATATCAGAACAAAATAATGAGAAAGGTCAAATATTAGTGACATCACAAACTTGTTTTGTCCAAGATTTACTTTGTATGTATAACATGAAACAGACCAAAGTTCATAATACTTCTGCAAATTCAGGAGGAAAAAGACAAAGGAGTAACCTCCTTCAGGAATAAAAAAAATAGTACTATGTTTAAATCCCACAAAATTAATGTTTAGCTCAAGGATTTGCTGTTCATCTCAGAACCCCTCAAGCCTGAGGCAGGATTAGGCCAGACTCATGTTCGAACAACTGGAGGAAATCAATGGATTTCACTTTATTAATAATTAAAAGGCTAATGCAGACTGGCAAGTGATTAAAAATGTGTAGAACACATATTTATTACGGCAATTTCAAATACCTCCACAATATATAATTTTAAATTGGGCCACACAAGAAAGAGACAGGTTATGCTAAATAAGAACAAGTAACAGAAAAAAAATTTAAAAAAAGAAAAAGAAAAAAAGAGGCAAATACCATGTCCACTGTAGGTTTAGCAAAGTTTCTGCCTGAAGCGGGGTAAGCAAAGCTCATAACTAGTTTGGATCTATGACACAATGCAGGGTTATTGTTGCAGCTCATTCGGACACCCATAACTAAATTAATCCCTATTAGGATTTGTCAAGGGTGACAGAAACAAAGTTTGCACAATGAAGGACATTAATGCTCTTCTGACAGAGTCAAATAGGTTGTGTTTTAGCAATTCAAAAACAGTCTACTAAAGATACACATTAGACCACACAAGCAATACCTCATTTCTAGAATCCACAGTAACTTCATTATTGTAGCCACCAATAGTTTAAATATGATTTATGAAGTCAAAGAATAGATGAATACACTTCTAAACGAAAATGCCAACCTTCAATTTAACATCAAAGCTTCCTTAAATATCACTGCTTTGACAGTTCTTATTTCACACTGCAATTTCTTCCATAGATAAAAATTTGTTATGCATGAGCTGGCTAAAATTAAGTTTTTGAAATAATAAGTCTCAAGGGATTAGAAAGAATATGGACAATAGATCTTAGGAAGCAAATGAGGTATTCCAAACATACTAAGGTGTATCCACTTCTTCCGTTACAAAAAGGAATCCCTTTTGTTTTCATATTTACATACCATATTATAATACATATTCAGGGAATTATAGTGGAATTCGGATTTGAACAAACACTTGAAGCTATGAGCAATTTGCTAGGAACATGTTTTGTCTTGCACTTCCCTTATTTCTCAACTAGTACAACACCTGGCTGTATGAAAACATTAATATAAGATAAAATAATGTTCTCCTCACAGTGCACAGACTGTGCACTCCCTGGACTTCGAGAGAAATATGCTGGAAGGTGGTGCTAACTCTTTTTGGGGGAACATAATGGACATGACACCATGAGACTCAGAACTCAGGAGGGCATCTAAGTGAAGACAGACTTGGAATGCGAAGGTACTGGAACAATCCAGAAAGTGTAGGGAAGGGAGAGGACACATGTGTTTACTTATGTGAAAGTTGAAAGAGCCTCTAATGAGAGATAAAGACTGGAGAGATGCTCTAAGATGTTGGGATGCTGGGGAATCCGTGGACTATCACCCCAATAAGAATGTTTTAGACACTGTGTAGACTGAATGTGATGCTTGCGGGAATAATGGATAATCTGGATTGCCATATATCTTTAAAATATAAATGATCACAAATTACTTTAAAATATAGTGTTTATTCTTTTTTTTATTACATTTTGATTATAGTTTTCATAGATCAAAAAGAAAACCAAAGTACTTAACTTCAGGAACTTTTTTTACACCGATTTTAGTTTTTCAAGGAGGAGGCTAATCAGTTTACAGATTATCTGTAGATTAGGTAACATAGAGAATCTGGGGATGCACTCAAAGCTATATTGTTGATGTGGATGAAGGGGCTCAGAGACCAGCCTGAGGCCCTGGCTCCTACCATCATCATCCCACCAACTCTTACTCTCATATAAGTGGTCCAGCCCCAAGATGGAGCCCACTTCCCCTGTTCTGAATATAGACCATTGTACACCATCGAGTAAAATCACAAGTTTATAATCCTCTTTTCATTCCTTCCGAGTGAATGTGTTTGACATTATGAAGTGTAAGGCAACAGTATAACCTTGTCCTTCCATGGCCTGGAGGAGCACCTCTTTGGATTTAGTATCTATATTAGCTGCAAGTGATATCACAAATACACACCTACGTGGATATAATGTGGCTAAGCCAATGTGATCTTGTTGAAATAATCAAAAAAAAAATAAGAAAAATATTAATGGCTTAGGTCAAAATTAAAATTATTCAAAGAAAAAGGTGAGTAAGGAAATACATACATATAGTTAGAGAGTTATATATATATATTCTATATAAACACATATACATATTCTAGATATTAGAATGATTTCTGTAATACTCTCTGATTTTCTTGATTAGTTAAATCTCCAACTCTATTGGACAGTGCTGTCCAAGAGAACTTGCTGTGATAGAAATGTTTTATATCTGTGCTATTGAGATACAGCCACCAACACAAGCAGCTATTGAACAGTTAAAATGTGGCTAATGAAAATGAGGAACTAAATTTTATATTTTATTTAATTTTAAATAATTTGACTGTAAATAGGCACATGGAGCTAGAGGCTACTGGATTGGTAGCATATACCTGGGATGGAGGGATTTTTTAAATAAGAAATTAAATATAAATAAGGAAAGATCTCCATAGCCAAATCTGAGTTCAGTGTATGTTCTATATTTACAAATGCTAAATCCTCTTTCCATTTAAAAATTGCCTTTAGAGAACGCTGCTTTTTAAGACAAATTTTTATAGATTTTATTGGTGTATTAAATTTCCTCCCTGATTTACAGTCAATTTACTATGGTGGTAAAAGGCCAAATTGAAGAGTGTGATAAAGTACTCAAGATGCATCACTCTTTCCCAGCAGAAACTAGAATTTAACATTAATTGTGAGAAAAAGAAAGAAGAGGAGGAGAATGAGAAGGAGGGGGAAAGGGGAGGAGGGGACTGGGGTAGAGAGAGAGGGAGGAGAGAAGGGATCATAATATTGATGTAGTGGAAGGAATCCAAAAACATTTTCGTCGTTCAATATAAATTGAGAAAAGAACCCCACATCCATTTACATTTTAGTAAAATTTTACTTTTATAGGAAAAGTACATGTATGAGTATATGAATGTCTACACACAGAGTTTGAGCTGGCAGCTTATAGATATTAAGAGAATATAACTAACTTTGCTGTAAACATCTGACTACTTGGCAAGGGTGAGTGGTGGGACAAATTACATTCATTTTCATAATTAAAGCAAAAATACTTCCACATTTGACCTTCAAATGTTTCCCATTTAAGAAAGAAAAATGAAGTTAAAAAAGAGAATTAATCTAGCTGAGAAAATTAACTAAATTTTAACAGTTAAGAAAACATGTTTTAATTAAACATTTTATGACCCTCAAGTGCTACTAGAAATGTACCTGATGTAATTAATACTAAACTAAATGTTGCTATAATGGTGTATTACTTAAATGTTTGTAATCTGAAATGTATACTACTGTGTCCATTATGAGAACAGGCTCTGAAGTCAGATAGAATTTGAATTGATCCCACTTAGGATACCACTGGCTGTGCAATCTTGTGAAAAGTATTTAACTTTTTTAAGTTCTAATTTTCACACTTGTAAGATAAGGATAATATTAATTGTCACTTTTGAGGGTTCCTATAAAGATAAAATAATAAAATACAAGTAAAATACTTAGCACAGTACATAGCGCTCCCTATTAGAAAACACTTGATAAGAATTACTATTAGAATAATAAAATATAGATGTCATTACAAATTTATTTTACAAGCAGCATTTCATATTTTTGTTTTCTTTGTTGTATTGTTGTTGCTGCCACTGCTATTGTTAGATTTTACTTTTAGATTTAGGATTAGAAATGAAGTGATAGAAAATCTCTGGACAGAGTGTTAGGATCTGTGTTCTAGGCTCAAGTCTCTATCACTCCTCATTTTTTTTTTTAAGATTTTATTTTAAAATCTGAAAGTCCCAGCGTGGGGCTCGAACCCACAACCCCAAGATCAAGAGTCTTACGCTCCACCAACTGAACCATCCAGGCACCCTTTTGCCACTCACTTTATTGAGGGTTTTGGGTAAATCATCAAAATCCTTTGGTGAAGCGTCTTCATTGTTACATGAGATAGGAGAACACAGCAAGTTCCCCTTATGGGACTGTGAATGGAGGTGTCTTATTTCATTTGAGAGTTCATTCCAAAGACCTCACAGAAGTGAAAACTTTTGTAACCCAATTTTCCCACAAGAAAAGATGTAAAAGGTATCTGGAGGAGGAACTTCCTCAGATATACCATGGTAGACGGTTAGGTTTCTTCATAGCTTATCATTGTTAAACTCTGTTCCAAAGTTATCACCAGATGTATTTGCTAGATCCAAGCCCTGCCTTGAAAAGGTCACATCACAATTGATATCACAATTGATATGGAAAAGATCTGAAATGATTATAATTGTGAATGTTAAAACAAAAGGGCAATACTACAAAAATCACTTACACATGATCTAATAAATGCTAA
Source organism: Prionailurus bengalensis (assembly GCF_016509475.1). Taxonomy (NCBI): domain Eukaryota; kingdom Metazoa; phylum Chordata; class Mammalia; order Carnivora; family Felidae; genus Prionailurus; species Prionailurus bengalensis. The sequence goes on along the minus strand of NC_057350.1, from coordinate 30,926,945 downwards.
AACAAAGAAACACATTTTATATTTGAAATCAGAATTGGATTCTAACCAAACATGGTAGGTGTTTCTACCTACCAGAGAATGGAAACTGTCTCCTAGAAAGAGTCAGCAATGTAATGAGCCCAAAAGCTTTGAAATTGTGGAAATTTTTGAAAAGTTTGGGGTAGAGAGAAGAAGGTTTACACTACTTAAAGTTTTGTTCATTAGTGGAAATGTCCATAAATCTAGAAGTCATATTCTAGATCTCAATATTTCAAGTTTTCATAACTCAAATTCTAATTGTATTTCATTGATGGTTCAAGACTCTGTAAGGAACATTCAATATATGTTGCAAATTTCTTATTGTATGTATTAAAATGACACTGAGTATTACTTATGTCTCAGGTAAAGTACTAGGCATATAGACCAATGAGGCACAGTCTTTGTGTTCAAGCAGTGTATAATCTTCTAATAGTTGACTACAAGGCTATCATGCAATTGTTTCTACAAGATGAAGAGAGGTACTTATCTTCTTTTTTTTTTTTTACTTTTTTTTTTCAACGTTTATTTATTTTTGGGACAGAAAGAGACAGAGCATGAACGGGGGAGGGGCAGAGAGAGAGGGAGACACAGATTGGAAACAGGCTCCAGGCTCTGAGCCATCAGCCCAGAGCCCGACGCGGGGCTCGAACTCACAGACCGCGAGATCGTGATCTGGCTGAAGTCGGACGCTTAACCTACTGCGCCACCCAGGCGCCCCAACTTACCTTCTGTTCAAATAGAGGATCTGTTTATCTATCTGGGAAATGGGCCTAAGGAGTACTTTTCAGTCTTAGGCATTTTTTTTTTTGGAAAATAAATTTGAATATAATTAATAATGGAAGCTCCACAGATTGGAAAGAGATGAATTAAGGGTTCATAACTGTAGTGTAAGTCATTACACAGTCAGACTCTGGGAAGCAAGTATTATCAGAGTATCTGGGAGAAATTAATTAATATATTTCAGACTGGCATTAATAAGATCCTCTTTAAAGAGTTTCAGTTGATACATAGATTTTAGCACCCTGGTAAATAATTTAGCACTAATCTCCACCAAATATCACATATATTTATGATGAATGCATAAAGAATGCATGCATTTATGATGAATGCATATTTATGATGAATGCATAAAGAAGGTATAGGAAAAAGTAGTACCAATCCTGATTCTCTTTTTCTGGAAATATTTTGCATGTAAAAACACTCAGAAGAATGTGTTTTGCTTTTGTCAACTGGCCAATTCTTCCCAGAAATACTTTGGAAATTTTTTTATAAAACTCTTTTAGTTAAGTTGTTCTAAATATAATTTTTTCCTTCCCGAAACATATATGGATGAGGCCTTGGAATTTGTAGTGATTTTATTTGAGCTTGTCTAGGCTAGTGCACTAAAACGGAAGTGATAAACATCTATGAAATACTAAAGATCATATGATGGATGAAAACTCTATTCTGTTGTAAAGAAGCATGGATGAAGCAAAGAGAAAGAAAATAACCCAAATCTTAAATTTCCTATAGGTAGCACTCTTCAATCTCCTCTTCCTCCTTGGTAAAGTGTAGAAGAGAGTTCTGGACTCAGTAGCTTGTGGATCACAAAGAATAAACCTACCTTTAGGGACCTACACAAAACTTTCAGCCCAATTTTGATTGCCCTAATAATAAACCTTGAAATTCAATACAGTTCAATGTAGAATTAAGTAAGGGAGACTCTACAAGTCATGATTAATGAAAATAATCATAGATGTATAACAGAATATAAAATGGGAATGTCAGAAATGTCTACTCTGTCTCCTCTGAAATTTTAATTATTCTTTGATATCCATTTCCAGGTTTAATATTATCTTACACAGCTTTCTATTCACAGCAGGCCTGCCATTTCCTCTGTTTAGAAAATAAGATCAAGAACGAAACAATCTTTATTTTAATATGTGCTCACTTGTTGGTATGTCCCCAAAATATCAATTCCTGACTCCACCAGGAATTTTGAATTATTTGCAAGGCCTCAAGGACAAACTTAGCTTGGGCATTTAATGCATATTATCCAAGGGGTGGGGGTTAAAATGAAATCTCCTGGACATATCGTATCTATCCCTAGAAAAAATTAGATTTCATGTCAAAATGGTATCAAGTCTCATATAATCTCCCCACCCCCAACAAATCAGAAAATTTCCACGATGAATTCACATGAACAGTTGAACATACATGAATACAAAAGGACTATCAAGCAAAACAAAATAGCAATAGCAAAAATAAAGAAGTCATATGGGGTGAACAAAAAAACAACAAAACTGAATACTCACATCTGTGGACACATGCAAATAGAATTTCCTGAGATTTTCTATGCTCATGTTGACAAGTATCCTTGCCCGAAGTCACTTTTCTTCTTCAGAACCTAAACATTCACAAATATCTAAACTTGTGATGATCTAAGCATGGGTAGTGTGTGTACTATAATATGTGCCTCAAGGAAACTGCAAATGTCAGGAAGATGCAAAAATAGTCAGAGTGTGAAATCATCAAAGGCATACCGAAAGTTTAGAAGCTATCATTTAAAAGGCCCTTCATGCAGAGTTTCTCTGTTGAAAACAGCCCTGCATTATATTTCTGAAGATCTAAGTTAAGCTCAAGAGACTGGAAATCTGATAATGGCTTTATGGGCTAACAGGGCATCCTGGATACGTTAGACCTTCTGTAGGTTCCATGGAAACAGAAAATGTAAGAACGCTGTCTTGATTATTCTAAACGTCTGCTTTAAGAAGAAATGGGGAGAAATGCCAGTTTCTTTTTCAAGGGGAAAAAGGAAAAGGGACACTCTGATCTGACTCTCTTTGAGTCTGGGGCTGGAGTAGGGATGCAGGAATGGCATCAAAAGATGGAGGTTTCTCACACATGCCATTTGAGATTGTGCTAATCAGTGGGGAGAATAAGAGAAACATTTCTCTTCACACAGATTTATCACTGAAGATAATCTCTGTAACACTCACCGCTCTGATTTCAAAAAAGAAAAAGAGAGAGATAAAGAGAGAAAGAGGAGAAAAGAGTGGCACTTTAATCCAAGAAATCAAAGTATTTTAAGAAAATTAAGCACAACTAATTCTGTCAATTATTGAATTCTAAAAAATCCCCAGATGTAATTTATCTCTGTTATTACCCTTTTATTTCCATTTTCACTTTGGTCCTGTGTCTTTTAACCTTCCTTCAAACTCTCTATTCTCCTTCTCTGTGATGGACACAGAAGAAAGATCATCAATCGGCCAGCATCCCATGACATCCCTACATCCAAATCAACGGTGCCATACTGACAATGGGAAAAAAATAATTAAGAAGAAAAAGTTTATTTTTTTTAATTTTTTAAATGTTTATTTATTTTTGAAAGAGAGGGACAGAGTGCGAGGTGGGGAGGGGCAGAGAGAGAGAGAAGGAGACACAGAATCCGAAGCAGGCTCTAGGCACTGTGCTGTCAGCATAGAGCCATGACACAGGCTGTCAAACTCACGGACTGGACCGCAAGATCATGACCTGAGCTGAAGTCAGATGCTTAACCAACTGAGCCACCCAGGCGCCCCAAGAAGGAGAAGTTTAAACAGCTCACTTTGCTAGTGTGTTTCAGATTCTAAAGTAAAATTTGCATTATTTTGATTTCTTACAAAAGTAGGAGGTTTTTTTTTTTGGTGTTTTTTTTTTTTTTTTTTTTGCTTGCTGCTGATTATAAGAAAAGAAATTCAAATTTAGGTGGTTCACTGATGGCAGTTATTTTGATAGATGTTTCTTGTTTCATAAATTTAATATTAGTAGCCTACTAATATTATCCTATTGCACAGAGGTGCAAAGTAAAAGTGTTGAAACAGAAAATGTGCTTTAGGAGTGACTATCCATTAAGTCTTCCTGAGTGTTTTAGGGCAATCCAAATAACTTTGCTTCTCCCAGGAGATAAAGACAGATGATCTGCCTGGCTGAGAAGTCGAGGATGAAAGCTAACAACTGAACTGCCACAGGATAGAGACCCTCTCAGGGGACCTGGTAAGGCAAACGGGAGCCTGAAGCAGACTGTCATCTAGGAGATGAGTCAGGAGTAGCAAGGCCAGGAAGGAGACGATGGGTACAACAGGGAGAGATTCCAAGGAAGCAAAGAATAGGCTCCACAAGAGCCAAGGAGTGTGTTGAAAACAAGTAGCAGGAAGGTCAAGTGGGAGAATTTCAGAGTACCAGATTTTAGAGGCACAATAGGGTTAATTCACAAAAGATAAAAATTATTTTAAAATATTTAATTTTTTCAAACTTTTTTTTTTAACATTGATTGATTGATTGATTGCGACAGAGAGAGACAGAGCATGAACGGGGGAGGGTCAGAGAGATGGGGAGAAACAGAATCCGAAACAGGCTCCAGGCTCCAAGCTGTTGGCACAGAACCTGACGCGGGGCTCGAACTCCCGGACCGCGAGATCATGACCTGAGCCGGAGTCGGATGCTCAACCGACTGAGCCACCCAGGATAAATTTTAAAAATTTATCCAAATTGAGAATGTAAAAACATATTATTCCATATTTTACTTTAACAGTATCACATTTCTTCAAGGTATATAGCTCAAATTCATTACAGTTAAGCAAATATTAAGATAGAGACATTTAGGACAGTATAGGAGTTATCAATTTTAAAATGTTTTCATTGATTGCCTACCAGGGGCCAAACAACATGCCACATGCCTTAGATACAAAAACCAAGTCACCATACTGTATTTAAAGGTATCGTAGACTACCAAAAAGATACATGTTTCAACAAATACATATGAGAAAGTGTTGGCAGGTACCTAGCTAAGCTGTGGAAACGGCAGAGGAAGTGACACCAAGGATAGATGACAACCTTGACTGGTTCCACATGCTGGGTCAGGGGTGGTATGACCAGAGAAGGCTTCCCAGAAGAAATGATAATTGAACAGATCTTAAGGAGAGATCTTACAAGCATCTATGCAGAAACAACTGCATAGTGAATCATGACCCAGAATTATAAAACATTTCCAAGAATCTATGATTGCTTCAATGAATGCAAGGGGAAATTTACTCACCTCAGTAATGCACAACCTACCTCAAATATCTTTATCTACACCTATGTTTATGCCTACATGTATATTTACCCATAGCTACCTAGTGACTAAGACTATATAGAGTTGCTGCCAGACCTGGAGCCAAATCCTGGCTTTGCCACTTAGTAGAGACATGGCATTGAGCTTTTTGAACTCATTTCCTCATCTGAGAGCCTACATAAGTTAAGTTCAGGGGTAAAAAGTAAGAGTGCTGGAGCTAAATGTCTTGCTTATTTTTTTTGGTTTTGTTTTGTAGTCTTTTTCTGTTTGTTTTTGTTTTGTTTTTGAGAGAGCTAGCCTATGCAAGTAGGGGAAGGGTAGAGGAAGAGGGAGAGAGAATCCACAAGCTCCACACCCAGGGGCAGGGGAGGGGGGTGAGGGTAGGGAGGGGGTGGCCACCTGGGGCTTGATCTCAGACCCTAAGATCATGACCTGAGACCAATGAAGAGTCGGATGCTCAACTCACTGAGCCATCAAACGCCTTTTGGTTTTTTTTAATTATGGCTCTACTGAATCCTAGTTCTGCTGTTTTCTTAGCCAGTTAAATTCTCTGCACCCCATTTCCCTGTCTTATAAAAGGGGGCTAATAAAAGGGAGCTACTTCATAGTGGCTCAATGATTTAATACATGCAAGGCTCCTAAATCAATACCTGGTAAAGAGAAATTTCTCAATAAATATTAGCTGCATTGCCAAACTGTAGAGAATAATTCTTAACTATTCCGTTGCAATAAGATTATGGTAATTTCCAAAAATGTTACTTCCCTTCCAACCTCAAATGAGAAAAGACAGGTAAGTCTTTATATGTTTTTAAACAAACAAACAGGTCTAAGATTTATTCATTTTTTTTAGTCCTTTTGCTAAGAACTAGACTTAGTTGGTATCACCATTTAAAGAATGCAACAGATAAAGCTTTCTTCCAGTACATATAGACATGACCTAAATTACTGCAAAGAGAATACTCCAGAGAATCAGAGGAAAGAAAATAAAAAGTAGCTCTCACTTTTGACATATAGCTGATTGTATCTTCTGATTAGTTCTGAACTGCTCTGTTTTGCTGCCAGGCTGAAGAACGACAGCCATTAGTCACTGCTATTAAGTATTGTTTAAGTCCAGCCTAATGGCAAAGGGTTACGGGAAAGTACACAAAGGATTAGACACCAAAAATCCTGGGTTTTCCTTTTGAAATGGATATACCCAACTAAGTCAGATACCTGACTCCGATTGCAGTAAGTCAATAAGCTTCACTCACTTTAACAACATGGTACGATGGCCAGACACACTAACCATGGACCATCACGGTCTCTCATATTTTTCATGTGGTTTTGGGGACCTAACTGACTTGTCTATAAATGCCTATTGGATTTGTATTCCACAAATTAAGTTCAACAAACAAAACTCAGTTTGCATACAATATAAAATGCAATGCTTATCTAACTATAGAAACGGAGGAGGATCCTCTCTGGTATAGATATTGAAGGATCACCATAATATATCAACTAAAATTTCAAGGACCAAAAAAATAGCATATAGCATATTAACTTCTGTGTAACAAAGGGGAGAGGCTAATGTACCTTTTATATGTGTATTTGCTTGTATCTATCTACACAAAATATTTTAGGAGGAACAACCAAGAACTCTGAAAAGAAGAACTGGATGGGCTTACAAAGTAACTTTTTCTGTCTATTCTTTCATACTTTTCAATTTTGAATCACGTAAGCTTACCTTATCTTCAAAAATAAAAACAACATAGATTTAAGACATAATTAAATTTTCTAAAATAGGTAGGAAAATCAGCCTCTGGTCAAGCGCATAAATCACTACATAAAGGGGCACCTGGGTGGCTCAGTCAGTTAAATGGCTGACTTCAGCTGAGGTCATGATCTCATGGTTCATGAGTTTGGGCCCCGTGTCAGGCTCTGTGCTGACAGCTCGGAGCCTGGAGCCTGCTTCAGATTCTGTGTCTCCTTCTCTCTCTGCCCCTCCCCCACTTGTGCTCTGTCTCTCTCTCTCAAAAAACAAATAAACATTAAAAACAAAATTTTTAAAAATCTCTACATAAAATTATGATTTTAGTAAACAAGACCTTTTATCCTAAATACCTTAGATTGGGAAAAGAACAAATTCGGTTTAGGAATTACTGCTTGAAGAGAATGAGGGAATAATTTGGGCTGACACTTTCTCATGGATACAGTAAGATTGTTTTCAGGAAGGAACCACATTTGACTTTGCCAAATAGTATCATGTTAATTACATGCTAGAAATGGTAGAATTAGCAAGTGAATAGTCATTGGATATTATGATAGCCAAAGCCAATATGTGCTTACAACTCTTCAGCTCTAACCCCAGCACTGTGCTAACACTGAGGCTGTACCCTCAACGGGCTTACTGTCTCATGGAGAGTGTCATTTAGAGGTACATAAAATGTGCAGGTAATTAGAATTCAGTCAGATTAAGGCAAGTTAAGTGTTGGACATCTTGGGCTTTATGGAAAAGTGACTTTAGAATGGCCTACAGGAACCACACACCTGGACTTCTTCATGAACCCTTCATTGCTTGTGATATTTTAACCTTAATGCAAACTCAGAAGGAATTGAATTTGTGCATACAAACTTCATAAAAGTTAGATAATGTCTAGTGTAATGCTGGTTTGTTTTCTGTAGCAGTATCTGTGACAGGATCTGGTATCAGTAGCTGTATCTCCAACAGCTGTATCTCCAAGAGAATATTTCCTAGACTGTCCCTACATCCTTCAAAATGGAAGTCTAAGAGCCTTAATTAAGGTCTTTAGAGACAAAGATGGTCTATTTGAGACAGGAATTTTTTTTTCTTTTTTTTCTAAGTTTATTTTTATTTATTTTGAAAGAGATCAAGAGCAAGCAAGGGAGGGACAGAGAGAGGGATACAGAATCCCAAGAAGGCAATCAGCACAGAGCCTGAACAGGGCTCAAACTCATGAACCATGAGATCATGACCTGAGCCAAAATCAAGAGTCAGATGCTTTACCAACTGAGCCACCCAGGCTCCCTGAGACAGGAATTTCTTAGTCTGATTTGGCTTGCCAGGCTTTCTTTCCTCTTTACTAGTTGGAAGTACTCTAATAAATAGCTATTTTCATAGCACACTTAAAAGGCTTTTAGCTCCTACAGAGCACCTCTGTGCAATTACTCCTATGTGTGCTGAGGGGTGAGTGTGAGCAGTGACCACTTTTAGGAAAAGTATGTGGTTATAGTACAGTGTGTATCAAGTTTGTAGACAAATGTGTGGGATAGCTCACATATAAAGGTGTCTTCCTGAAAGAAGACAACTGAGAACCTACATTTTGCATACAATGGAGGCCATTTAACATCTGACGTCTCTTCATTTCAATTAGCTTAGCTTGAACCCTAAGGTGTTACTAGTTTTTAGACAGATTCACAGTAAAAAAGTCTAGACTAAAGGATTAAATAAAAAAATACTAGTCATCATAAGTGAAATCATGTGTGAAGAGAGGAAGTTATAGCAGCACCATCATCTGGAAAGCAATATGGTGAAATTCTAGGTTAAAAGTGTGATCTTTTAGGGGCACCTGGGTGGCTCAGTCGATTGAGCGTCCGACTTAGGCTCAGGTCACGATCTCACAGCTCGGAGGTTTGAGCCCCACGTCTGGCTCTGTGCTGACAGCTTGGAGCCTTCTTCAGATTCTGTGTCTCCCTCTCTCTCTGCCCCTAAGCCACCTGCACTGTCTCTGTCTCTCTCAAAAATAAATAAACAGGGGTGCCTGGGTGGCGCAGTCAGTTAAGCGTCCGACTTCAGCCAGGTCACGATCTCGCGGTCGGTGAGTTCGAGCCCCGCGTCGGGCTCTGGGCTGGTGGCTCAGAGCCTGGAGCCTGTTTCCGATTCTGTGTCTCCCTCTCTCTCTGCCCCTCCCCCGTTCATGCTCTGTCTCTCTCTGTCCCAAAAATAAATAAACGTTGAAAAAAAAAATTAAAAAAAAAAATAAATAAACATTAAAAAAAGTGTAATCTTATGCAATAAAAAAAGTGTACCCTTTTAATGTTCTGCTCTTAATTATTTATATGACAGCTGCTTGATGTGACAGAAAGGAAAACAAAAATGAGAAAGACGAAATGTATCTTATTGTCATTGGGAACTGAGTGGAGTATAAATACATCTACTCAATGACAACAGGCCCTAAGAAACCAGTTTTAGCTTCATTCATATACCATACCACACTGAAAGCAAAGGTTGTTTCAAAGAAATTTTTGAAATATTCTTTTATAGAGAAATGCAAATTTAAAACAAGAAAACAAGAAGCTGCTGAGTCAAATACTGTTACTAAATTATTTCCGGATTAGAGTAAAGGATTCTATACATGCCAACAACAAAGTTCAAAGTTACTAAGTCGGTACTTACTAATTCAGTCAGCACATCCCCATTACTATATTAGTAAACTGACAGCAAAGTATGTTTAAACTAATAGAGTAAAATCTTATAAGAGCAACTGAAGATAATAGAGTAAATTGAGAATAAGGCCAAACAGAGAAATTCCAGAAAATAAACGCAGAGAAACCTAAGGAAGCATAGTGAATTATACTGAATGCAGCAGTAATCAATAGAGAGGTTTAAATGACAATATTTTCTCTTGAACACAATTATTGAAGGCTCCAGAAAGTCAACATATCCTTAATTAAATATAAATTGCTGACACTGAAATTATATGTATTTTTAAAAACCATACCCATTGCCCAAGAAAAATCCCTAAATTCCTTTCTTTCACAGAATTTATTCTAGTTACCCCAACCTATTTTTTTTACTTGATTCCAACCCAAATTTAAAGGCTTTTAATATTTTTCTTTTAAAAATACCTAAACAACAGGGGTGCCTGGGTGGCTCAGTCAGTGAAGCATCTGACTTCAACTCAGGTCATGATCTCATGGTTCGTGGATTTGAGCCCTGCATTGAGCTCTGTGCTGACGGCTTGGAGTCTGTGGCCTGCTTTGGACTTTGTCTCTCTCTCTGCCCCTCCCCTGTTCATGCTCTGTCTCTCTCTGTCTCTCAAAAATAAATTAACGTTAAAAATTTTTTTTAAATAAATAAATAAAATATCTAGATAACAGACAGAATGCACAATTGGCCTCATAGTATTGAAGAAAGGATTCAGAATCTGTTTTGGATTTTGTAGTCCAATTTTTTTTTTTTTAATCTTCTTTGGTATCAAGGTTGGTATAATCATTCCCAGGAGAAAATGACAATGCCAAGAGCAGGCCCAGACAAGAGCAAGCCAGAGGAGATGACCCTTTCTCTTTCCTTTGGATAAAACCCCACTGTGAATTGTCTCCCTAAAGTGAGGGCTGCTGCCCCTTATAATTTCTCTGATATATCACAATCAAAACATGCATTTTTTTCAGTTCCCTCTTTTCACCAGGAGGTAGCGCTGTTCTGGAGAGAAGTAATTCCCTTGGTGCTCCTTGAATTGGCTTTCAAGTTTGTTATGAATACTATTATTTTTGAGGACTGTAATTTTTTTTATATGCTAGGAAGCCTCTACAATAAATATATAATACTAATAAGTAATAAAGGGCAAGGCTTTTTTTAATAACAAAAAATAAGCCAATTAATTGATAGATATAAAGATACAGAGATACATAGACAAGACATTTGCATAGAATTACTTAAGTTCAATGAAGTTAAAGTGAAACCCAGAGGTAGTATCACTTGTATTTAGTTGTTTCATCATTAATGCACAAATAAATAAATTACTAGATGGAATAATACTGACAAAGGTATAATTAAATATACCTTGATGGTTTGCAAATTTTTCCTCTAATACTTCCCTTTCCTTCCCAAATTAAAAAAAAAATCTAAAATGATAACCATATCTTGTTTTAATTATGACTGTATTACAATAAATTTATTTCTCATCCATGATTTTAACATAACTGGTTGGGTCAATGGGAAAAGTATGTGTCACCTCTGCTTGATCTAAACAGAGAACTTTAATAGTTACCACAGTAGTACATACACTTCTTGAACTGTCAGCTGTCAAAAACATCATTAATAAATAACAGAGTAGATATTATTCATGAAAAAAGAAGCTCAGCTCAGAAGTCTTTAGTAATAAAGCCTTAATCCCTGCCAATCATTCTATCTTAAGAGGAAGGAACTGCATTTAATGCAAATCCAATGATAACAGTTTTCACCTGAACTACAAGTAACCAGCAAGATCTGCCTCCACGCCTTCACTATTTTCCTCTACTGAAAGAGAATTGCATGTTTCCATTCCAGGAGAATAAAAATTTATTCTTTTGTAAACTTTAGTATGCATTGTATGTGAGCATAGTATGTTATTCTTGTGTTAAGTCTATGGAAACAATTATTCTATAATTTTGAGCTACCTACCTTTATAAATTTGCTACTGACAGTTATATTTTATGCACAATGAGATCATCTGTTGTCCAAGAGACTGATACTTTTCAGCTTTATAATGAGGTTCCATTACTTATTTCCTTCCTGCCTACCAACTCTACGTGGCATAGAAAGATAGTTAAAATGTAGTATTTGTGGAGGAACCTTACCACCATACTCAGAGTGAAAAAGAAACTTAAGGCTTCTTTTAGTAACTCTTAACATTGACTTGTGACTTTTTTTTTTGTTTGAGAGCTTCTTCATCATGTAGAAATTGACTCTGCATAAATCTGGCAGATTTTTATTTTTATTTTTTTTAGTTTTTAAAAAATTTTAAATGTTTGTTTGTTTGTTTAGAGAGGCAGAGGGCCAGAGGGAGAGGGGCACCTGGGTGGATCAGTTGGTTAAGCATCCGACTTTGGCTCAGGTGGTGATCTCACGGTCAGTGAGTTCCGGCCCCAGCTGGAAGCCTGGAGCCTACTTTAGATTCTGTGTCTCCCTCTCTCTTTGTCCCTCCCCCGTTCGTGCTCTGTCTCCCTTTCTCTCAAAAATAAGTAGTAAAAAAAATAAGAAAAAAAAAAGAAGACTCATCCTAAGAAGCTTGGTTTGCCTGTATTATCTATGCTATGTATATGATGAGTACACTATCATCTCACTGAAATTTCAAAAAGTTCTAGCAGGTAAATACTACAAATGAAAATACAGTTGTTAAGTAAATTGTCTGATTTTACACACCTAGTGTAAGTAAAGTGTGGATTGAAACCCAAGAACATTTGATTCCAATGTCTATGTTTTTAAATAGCATGCTATATTATCTGCACCAGATTAAGAGAAGACAGAGACAGAAAGACAAAGAGAAGAGAGAGACTCAGAGAGGTTAAATACATTCTAAAATGTAGGTTTTATCCTGTAGTACCTAAAAAAAGTAGTTACGGAGAAGACACAACCATGAAAACAGTTACATAATCATTTAGAAAAGTACGTGATTATGTTTTGAGATGACTTGTGAATTTCTTTGTATTAGCAATAGTTTTCTCATAAATGAGATCAGGCATGTGAAACTGCCAAGCTTCATACTTGGAACATAAAACATTGTTAAGAGCTGTAAAATACATTTGAATTTATAAGTCCAATTCTTGATTTAGTTTTACCCTCATCAATATGGAGTTGAAAAATCATTATCACCTCTTTTTATCCTTTACTTTCCTCATGATATCTGCTCTTCTTGTAGGACCCATTGCTACAACACAACTTCAACCCAGCCCCGTGCTGGCTGAAACACACCACAGCTGTAAATACGCCACGACTTTTCTGAATACTCTCAGTCCATTTCCCTAGACTATCCAAGGCTGAGATCCACACACTTTTCCTCCTGTGGCATAGACAGCATGTGTTTTAGAATTTGGGGGTCAGGGACACCTGACCCATTGGGCTCTACACTGACGGAAAGGAGCCTTGGGATTCTGTTTCTCTTTCTCTGCCGCTTCCCTGTTTCTCTCTCTCTCTCTCTCAAAATAAAGAAATTAATTACTTAACAAATAAATAAATACATGCATACATACATAAATTGTAAGAAATAAAATAAAAATAAAAATAAAATAAAATAAAATAAAATAAAATAAAATAAAATATGGTGGGGGTCATAGTCTCTGTTATTAACTCTATCTGCTCAGCTTTGCTGTTGTAGCAAAAAAAGTCAGAAATGAATGAGTGTGGCTGTGTTCCAATAAAATTATTTATGGAAACTGATACTTGACTTTCATTGAATTTGCATGTGTCCCAAAATAATATTCTTCTTTGAATTTTTATTCAACCACTTAAAAATGCATAATCATTCATAGCTCACAGGCCATACAAAAAACAGCAGTGGCCTGGACTTGGCACTGGTCATTGTTTGCTGACCCTTGCTCTAAACCACAGACTTCCATAACAACTCAACTGAAATGAGTCCACTGTTCAGCCCAATATACCCAACCTGTAAATTATCAAGCCTCAGGGTACCCATGGAAGGATATCCAATGGTGGAAGGATACAATTGTAAATTATCAAGCCGCAGGGTACCCAATGGTGGAAGGATACAATGAAAAACCTGCATCAACAGAAGCAAAACGAGAACGAGGGTGGTAATGAAGAAAGGGGCTCAGTATCTTGTAGCTCAACTCCAGGAACTTTATTTCTGCATGCACACACATACCGTACCTCAGTGTACTGAAAGGTGATTGGACTCATTCACACTAGTAAAGAGACTCCATTGTTATGTGAGATATACCAAAACTCTGAACTCAGTTTTCTGAGTGATGTGTTATGAGAATCCGCTTCTATATAAGAGGTTAGAACTATCTAAAGATGGCAAATCAATTATCCAGATCCACCAAGCCCTTACTATTTCCTAGATATGCACCAACCATTTAAAATTTTGGCTCTCTTTGTGGTACTTTATTCAGATCATCACCATTCTGTTATGACAACCATTACTTTGGACACATCACAAATTGGGAGCATTTGGGAGCATTCCAGCTTTCAGAGGACTAGCATAGTCTTTGTAATCTGATTTGCATCCCTCTAGCTGCATCAGCAATAGGTTTAAACACGGATTTTTAGGTGGTTCTGCAAATGCCTGAGTTCATTCGTTAGATGTCATTTATTAATAGTTTTATAACATGTGGATGACCTTTCTCAAATACTATTGTCATCTAACACTGAACTTCAATGTATTAGTCACAGATGTTCATCTTTTCATCTACATAAGAAGGTCAGGGACAAACTACTTGTAAGAATGTCACTCTTGGGAAAGAAAACTCTATTTGATAACCAGACAATCTCATACTTCATCTGGCTTCAGGCAATCATAGAAACCCAAGTCAGTCCCCCCAGTGAATAGTCTAGCATCCTTTAGCAAGGAATCAATATCAAGATTCCAACAAACCTTAATTTGTATTTCAAATTGTCCCATTATTTTTCACAGGTGAGTATAACTCTATGGGATCCAATAGTGATAAACCTGCAGCTTCTCTGTGGCCTTGTAGAACTGACTGTCTTGTGTGAGTCATTCTTGAAGCACTGATCTCTGCTTTGGCCGCCTGTGCCTTCTGGCAAAGTTTCTTCTTTTGCTCTATAAGGAATTCATAGTTATCCTAGAAAGGTATGAGAAAAAGTCCCACACTTTCAAGAAAGCATGCAACCTGCCTGGTTATGGCCTATATCCACAAACCTACTACTAGAATCACTTGAGGTTTTACTTGACTATCTTTTTGTTTGTTTGTTTTGCTTTGTTTTCAAGGGACTCTCATTCATTTCCCAGAACACTTAGACTGCATCTGCTCAGTGACTCATGGTAGGGCAGCATTTCCCTTGGAACACATTCTGTGAAACCTGCTACACTCCAGGATTAAACTAGAGCAAAGAAATTGAGGCATCTAGTGTGCAAAATTTAAACAGACATTCATCCTAGGGTCCTGCATAGCACCTGCATGACCTTCAGGGGGAGACTTTCCTTAAATTTTTCATGCTAGGCACCTGACTTTTAAGATGGCGTCCACTCCTGTCCAAGAACAAGGTTGGCACGTGTTTACTCAAATGCCTCCATAACACTGCATCCTAGGTACTGCACTTGCCTCAATCTGGTCCCAGCTCTGCCATAGCTATATGCAAGGCCAACTTCAGACAACACTATTCTACTTTCCCTGAATGAATAAGAAGATGCCTATATATTTTCTGTGATAGTATCACCAGTGGTTTGGTATTTGGAGCCAGATGCCAATGCCAGATAAAATTTTAACATCCTGTAGGTTCTAAATACATAGTTTTTGAATTAATAAACTAATGTAAGGTGACTTTACGGTTGTTCTGACATATATTCATACCTATCAATACTGTTAACTATAAGATAAATGCCTAACTTTGATATCTCGAAATCTGCACTGAAAACCTTTTGTAGTGTTAAGTAATCAATTCAGGAAAGAAAGAAGTATCTTCACATTTAAAAAGTAGGTAGGCAAATGTTTTAAGATTATCACAAAAGATGCAGGACAAAAAATCAATGAAACAAAGCATTACCATGCACACACAAACATGGAAGTATGCACAGGAGTGCGTAACATGGAGTAAATAAACATGGAGTCTGTATCTCGGGTGGTCATGTTGTCTAGTATTTTGATGCAGTCCCTGTTTTGAACATTAGTATATTCAGTAAAGAATAACATTCAACATAGTATAGCCAGAGAAGTATCAGCTAATGGGCAAACAATCCCTGGAATTTCATATAGCTAGTGGCTAGAGATTAGCAGATTCAATGCTCAAGGTTTTTGTTTGTGGGTTTGTTGCAATTTCATGCCAGGGACAAACTCTCACTTCAGAATCCCAAAGCCAGTCATTATATACACAAAGTTTTCAAATATGCAGGCACCTATGAAGTGTCTATATTATACATACACATTGACATGAACACATGAATAAATAATAAATTTTATACGTGCTCTTAGATGGTTAATTTTGGCTTTCTTCTTTTTTTTTAATGACAAAGAATAAAATGTATTATACTCCAGAATTGCAATAAAAAAAAAGGAAAATGATGATGGAAATTTGGTATGGATGAAACACAAAGAATAAAGGCACTTGTATACTATAAGCTATACCCTTTAAAGACAACTAGAATCTGTGTAATAGTCAAACACTTGGTACATGTATCACAAATACTCTAAGAAAATATTTACAATAAAGAGAGAGAGAGAGGTCATCCTATGTATAAGATGTAATTTTTCTCCTTTAATTTCATAAGTTAATATTCCTAGATGGAAAAAAAAACTTAAGTTTCCATAAAACTGTATTATCATTCAAAAACCCATTTTTCATTTCTACTAAAGACTGTTACAAAATTCTGAAGCTCATTAGTCAAATATTTACATAAAAAATCACAAGCAATATAGTAGAGTTTTCAAATGCAGGTAAATCTTAGCAGTCTAAGAGTTAACATGAGCACAGAATCCCTCTGAGAGGATAAACAGAATAAATTTCTGGAACCTAGAGGTAATATTTCAACCACAGAGTTTATTACACACAGTTACGTTGCTAAGCATAACGCATCCCACAGAACCACAGAAAATTACTATTGCTATTCTGGAAGGGTGAGACTCCATCTCTTCCTGATAATCCCATAGTAAAATGAAGAAAATTTCTCTTGGCATCTTCACACCTTTAATTTCTCATGCTGAATGTCTTTTTTGTTTTATTACTCATCTAAGAAAACCATCAAGAGCTCAGTTATTAACCTTAGTGAGTTGTTACTATTTTTAAAGTGGAGATGATTCTCAGTGTGTGTTTTAGAAACCAGCCATCACTTATTGGGCGGAAGGTGAGGGAGTGGGGGCAGGGAAAGGGATACTATACTCCAAGGATACTCACAAGGATATAGATATTAAGGATACAGATACAAAGGAATACACTAGCCATGTCCTTAGCAAATGGACACTTGTGAATGATCAACATTTCACTTTGGTTAATCAACAATCACTTTTTGGTTAATCACCATTCAATCAGCACAGATTTTCTGCTTATACTTTTTAATGTATATAACCACATGGAAACATGATCATATAGTACCCAAAGATTCTTTGAGCTCCAGACTATAGTGTATGCACAGAATCAATAACAAGCAATGAAATTATAGTCAAGAAACTGCTCAGGTTTCAATGAAGGAGGAAGAACCCTGGGCAGAAATCCCCACACAAGATAAATTGTATATCCTACAAGACTTGCCAGGTTTCTTCAAACTCTTTCTTTCTAAAGATTCATAGGTGGGTGAGTAAATTTACTATAATATATATTTCTTTTCAAACTCAACCACAACAAAAAACCACCTTGTTTGTACTTTTATTTGGTTATCATACCTGGACTGTTCTGTTATCTGAGTGTTTTATATTGAATTATCCTTTAAAAAGAGACAGAAGAGAAAAATAATAATAATTTTCCCTACTCAAAAGTATTTTTCTAGTCCTTGCAACTCCCTTGGATTTTTCTAGTCCTTGTAATTTCCTTGGATTTTGTTAGATAAAACTTTTTTCTCCTCTCCAATGAAATACATTGTCCAATATTTGGTCTAGAGCTTCTATTCATACTTCTATGTCTTTGGGTTGTCTGGGATAATTCACTGAAGGCATTTTAATGGAGTCTGTGCTATACCATGAGAGCGTCATCATATTAGCACAAAAATGAGCAAGTGAGTCACAATTCACTATGAATTTTCCTACTGCTTATGTGAGTAGTTTACATGTAGCCAGGAAGGCTTTAATAACTTTCCACACCAAACTTGTCTGCTGAATCTCAGGTGTTACACAAAGCAATGAATCATTCTAAGAAGATAGGACAATCCTTTCTAGTCTAATTATAGGTATGGGACATCTATATAGACAAAGGCCTATTAAAGCCACTGAACAGACCAACAACCCATCAGAATGGTACGGAGATTATCTTAAACCGAAAACATCTGAACAAACCACAGCTGCAGGGAAAAAAAAATTATCTAAACTGAAGCAGAGTCTCCTGAAAATACAGCTGTCATTAACCACCCACCAAGGGAGTTTCCTACTTGAGAGAAGACTGACTCTTAGCACTGGGAGATAAGAGTTCAGCTGCCATATGCTCCCCCTGGAGAAGCTTCCAGCCAAAATGGAGACTGCGCATTAGCTTCAGGATAAAAAAGTCCAATATAACCTTCTAGACTTTTCCACCAAACCCCCAAATGTCATTTTCATCAAGCTTGTTTATAAATCCTTACCCCTGGGTATGCTGGCATATGCACACCCTTACATCTGGCTATTCTGTAAATTCCTCACTATTGAGTACTCCCACATTTGTCTGAATCAAAATTTTTCTCCTGTTGATCTGCTGTCAGTCAGTTTGCAGACCCCTGACCTCATGGACCTAAGCTGAAAAAGGAAGAGTCTTTCTCCCAACACCAGCACCAGGAATTAAAAGCATTATCGCCTTACGTAATTTCAGTAAACACATTAAGTGAATTATTATTTTTAATGTCATTATTTCATTTTACAAATTGGTAAATCAAAGCTTAGAGAAACTGATTGCGCAAGGTCATATCAACTAGCAGAAGGTAGAACCAGTATTCTGGCCCTGAAATGATTTTCTTTCCAATATGCACTACCTTACCCACAGAGCCTCTGAAAGGTATGTATATATGTATACATGTTGTCATATCCATATGTATATATCCATTTGTGAAACATGGATGGACCTAGAGGGCATTATGCTTAAGTGAAATCAGTCTGACTCAGAAAGACAAATACTGTACAATCTCACTTATACATAGAATCTTAAAAACAAAAATAAACAAAAACACCTCACAGATACATAGACACAAAGAACACATTCACTGGTGGTTGCCAGAGGTTGGGGGGGCGGGGTGCAAAATGGGTGAAATGGTCAAAATATACAAACTTCAGTTATAAAATACGTAAGTCATGGAGACGTGATGCATAGCATAGTGACTGTGGTTAATAACCCTATACTGCACATTTGAAAATTGCTAAGAGAGTAGTTCTTAAAATTTCTCATCACAAGAAAAAAAATCTTTATATATGGTGACAGATATTAACCATACTTATATCATTTTGCAATATATATGAATATTGAACCACTGTGCTGTACAACTGAACTAAAACAATGTTGTATGTCAATTATATCTCCATTAAGAGAAGGGAAGGGAAGGGAAGGGAAGGGAAGGGAAGGGAAGGGAAGGGAAGGGAAAGGGGAAGGGGAAGGGGAAGGGGAAGGGGAAGGGGAAGGGGAAGGGGAAGGGGGAGGGATGGGGAAAGGGGAAAGGGAAGGGGAAGGGAAGAGTAGAAAAGAGAACAGAATAGAATAGAAGAGAAGAGGAGAGGAGAGAGAAGAGAAGAGAAGAGAAGAGAAGAGAAGAGAAGAGAGAAGAAAAGAAAAGAAAATAAGTTAGTCCCTGAAGCCTTCAAGTGAGTGGCAACCTGGTAATTATCAATGTTTTAGTTCTAGCTGAAATATTTTCTGATGGTATTCATATCTCCATATGGATGTTTTAGAACCAAACCCAACATTTAATTCATGATTTCTCTCTTCAAACTCCTTTGTCTGTTTCCGGGAATGGTGCTACCACACAGAGCAGAAACATGAGAGACTTTTTAAACACTTATATCTTCTTTAACACCCACACTTAAGCCATCAACATTTATTTTAATTTTCTTTCCAGAATAGCTCTCAAGACCATCCAATCCTCCCTAAATACACTTCACACAACTAGAACATGAATGAGGGCTATTTTTGTATAGCCTGCAAGTTACATCTTGAAATGGTTAACAACAACAACAACAAATTAAAAACTACTATATGAAAATACTACGAAATTCAAATTTTAGTATCAAAAAAAGTTTTATTGGAGCACAGCCACACTTCAATTGCATATCACCTATGACTTGTCTAAAAGTAGAAGCCGAGCTTTGCATACTTGCAACAGATAATGTATGGAGGTAAATCCTAAAACATGTACTACATGACATTTTCCAGAAGAATTTACCAATCTATTTTGTAAAGTACCATGATCATTTGGCTGGAGGAATTTACTGACCACCCAGGAAATGCTTTATAAACCTTTCAGTCAGCTCTACGCTCCTTCAAACAGCTAGATTCATCTTTTCAAATGGAAATTTTATTATTTTCTTGAAGCCTTGCAAAGTCTTCTCATTGGTTTCTAAAATATGGATCAAAATGCCTACCGTGTCCCACTCTATCTTTTTACAGACCTCCTCTGCAGCCTTTTTAGGAACACTAACTGCTCATTGGATTTCAACCACAGATGCTTGCTTTCAATTCCTTTCTACCAAGAAATCCACTTCCTTTCTTTAACCTGCCATTTGCCCAATTTAGTCCCAGTTAGGCTTTGGTTTTAGCCCAAATTTTACTTCTTCGGGGAAATTTTACCTGAAGCTCCCTCTTCAACACATTAGTTAGACCCCCCGTTGTATGAACAGTTTCCTTCCTTACAGGTTATTCTGTATTTGTGAGATTATGGGATTAATGTTCTTTTCCATTAAGTTATAAATTCCAGGAAGGCAAGGATTATATTTGTTTTGCTCTTCCTTTAGGGCCTGACATTTTTGGTGCCCAGTGAACATGTGTGAAATGAATTAATGAGTGTACATTAACAAGATCCTAAATTTATTTTTACTCCATCCCTCAACCATTAAAAAAATAACTGGGTCACTTACACACATTTTTTGTTGTTGTTGTTACAGACATTTTTAAAGAGGATTTGATGTATAACATTTTAAAACTAATTTCCAATACTTTTTTCCTTTAAATTAGTGTTGCCAGTTGAAAATAATATATAAATAAACAGAATGACTTGTGAAATTGAATTTGAGATGAACAAAAAACACTTTTTAATATAGCTAACGTTCCATGAAAATATTTTTCCCCTTACTAAGACAAAAAAAACCCTATTTGTTATTTATCTAAAATTCAAGTTTAACTGGGCATCTGGCCTTTAATCTGGCAACACTACTTTAAAGAGGTCACCCATGAAAAGTACATTTGATTTGCCTATTGAGGTTCTATCTAGGCATTAGGATAAACAGATTGCAAAAGTATCAAAGAAGGTGCCTGATAGAAATGAAGTGATATAAGATTTCAAAGTAATAATGCTTGTTTATGGAATTGAAAAGGCCATTATTTTAGAAATAAGCAAATCACCAGAATTAAGACAAACAAACCACCAACAACCTCTCCTAAGCAGAAAAATAACAACAAAAAAAAAACAACAAAAAAATAAAACCCCCAAAACCAAACCAAACCAAAACAAAAACACAAACAAACAAAAAAACAAGGCTAGGCAACATGCAGACAAAAAATTTTAGCTCTGAGTCCCTATGAAAACCTTTGGATCTTTCCAAACATGTAAAATGTGGTGAGATAAAAGTGCAAAGAGTTAAACTGAAAGAAGGTGGGGGTGGGACACAGGCCCAGCAATTTAAGAGAGCAGCTCTTGAAGTTTGTGAACACACAAAACACTTTGCTTCTTCAAATATATCTTTAGTTTGAAATGAAAGCTAATGGCAGATTACAGGTCACAGTTTTATGTCTGTAACTAAAAACAAACAAACAAACAAAACCCCTCCTAATATTGTCAATGGTTATATAAGCTTGCATGCACTAAACTATCACAAAAGGAATTTACTGATAAAACACAGACTTTATCATCGGTATAAGCCCAAGACCGCATTTATAGCATTTAATAATGACACATTCTAACAAAGCTCATTGATTTTAATTACCTAGATGGATTTACTTTCCCCTATTCCCAACCTGCCCTCTACCCTCTATCACAAAAAAATAAAAATGTGTGATCATTAAAGCTACTTTTCTATAAGTGTCAAATTTGTGGCAACTTTTGTAGGAAATAAATCCTTCCAGGGCTTCTAAATCTTGGTGGAGTTTAACTGCATTCCAATTCTTGCAAATTAGGGCATTTGCAGCTAGAATATCTAAACTGCTCCCCTGCTGTCCAACAACAGGGCTCCCTGAATTTGATGACTAATGAATAGTCGACCTGACCACAGGTTGCTAGTGAGTATTACCTTAAGTGCTCAAGTTGATGCTGGGGGATTCCATTCCTAGCAAGGGTGGGAACACGGTGGAGACTTAGTACTTCAATTTTAACACTTCTTACCTATGGATTCATCTATTTCTGAATTAAGGACTGAATTAAGAAAGCTGTACTTAAAAGGTCTTTTGTTTGTTTTCTTGAGTGGTCTATATTTGTCTCTTCCACACTATCTGTTCTGGAGGCAGCCCAGACCATCATACACTACCACTCCCACCAGCAAAGGTATCCTTTAGCAATCCTTCATTTCTAGAGGCTCACTGGACAAGGATCCTTGTGGAGTACTCTGGAGAGGCATATTTGAGGTCTCTAAATCTGCATAGGCAAATTTTATTTTTCCAAAACAGATACTTCCTGCCTGAAAGGACAGACCTGTCATCTCTTTTCTACATTTCATTTTTACGCTATAAGGGCTTGAAATAGTCTCTCTTTTGAATTTCCCTTCATCACATTCCATCCATAGCATATAATAGTTCCAAGCTCTCTCAGCTGACACGGAAATGCATTTTTCTATTACTCTACACATCCCTGCTGGTCTAAGCAGATTTGCCCAGGTGCTTCAGCTTTTGTAGTTCAATGAACAAGCAGATGTCCCTGAGAAGCGAATAATATCCAGTTGTTCTCTTGTTTCTTCTGCATGTCTCCCCAAGAACTTTTGATTCCTATTTAGACACTCCTGCATTGCTTTCTATTCAAGATAGAGCAGGAAGTCAGTGTGAGAAAGAGTGCTAATCTTTCGCTTAAGAAAAACAATTTTGTTTCCGTGAAGACTTTCGGCTAGAGAAGAAAACAAAACAAAATGGAATAAACAAAAAGAAATGCGAACCATACTCACTGAGAGCTTTTCCTACTATGATTTTGCATGTCTTGTATGCCTACTTTAACAATTTACATCACCAAAAGGTTATTTATGCAATAATTTGTTGGACAAAAATACTATAAGCTGTTCTGAATTAGGAGTTTGAGGAAAGGTAATACAGTTTTATGCTACTGGTTTCTTAACTAGTGTGATGCCTTCCAAATCTCTTTTTCTAAAGAAATTGTTATTTAGATAATAAATCTCAACACAGAATGGTAAGTGCTAAGGATTAAAACTGTGTGTACTATTCAGAAATAAAGTGTAGCATATATAGATGCATGTTTCAATGGTTTAACTGGTTTTCTTTTTTTTAATTTTTTAATGTTTTTTAAAATTTATTTTTAAGGGAGAGAGAGAGAGCACAAGGGAGGGGCACAGAGAGAGGGAGACATAGAATATGAAGCAGGCTCCAGGCTCTAAGCTGTCAGCACAGAGCCCAATGCGGGGCTCAAACTCACAAACTGTGAGATCATGACCTGAGCTGAAGTCAGATGCTTAATTGACTGAGCCATCCAGGCACCCGGTTTAACTGATTTTGATGCTAAGTATCTACCAAAATCAAGAATGAAACCTTACATTTAAAAAGAAGGACTTTTCCTGTTTTCCTGTTGTTAGGGCTTGAATCGTGTCCCACAAAAAGGTATATTGAACTCCTAACCTCTAATACTTCTGAATGTGACCTTATATGGAAATAGATTTTTACTAGAGGTAGTTAGTTAAAATGAAGTCATACTGGAGTGTGTGTGTTGATGTAGGGGGGATCGCTAAATAAAAAAATCATCAGTGTCCTTATAAAAATATGTGAAGATACAAGAAGAGATCGCCATGTAAAGATGGAGCCAGGGTCTGAAGTCATAAACTGTAAGCCAAGGAACACAAAAGGAATGAGAATCACAACCAGAAGCTAGGAAGAGACATGGGAAGATTGTACCTAGGGTCTAAGGGGGTGCAGGGCCCTGCAGAAACCTTGATTTCAGACTTTTAGACTCTGAAACTACTCATAGAGAGTAAATTTCTGTATTAAGCCAACCAGTTTGTCACGCTTTGTTATAATAGTCCTTGAAAAGTAATACACCTGTTTATCCTTCAACATTTTCAGTGGGGATAAAGTCTGATACTGGATCTTTCTGAGAATACACTGTTTCTTATGCCTGGTAGCAGTTCAAAAGTAAAAATACGAATATGTTGCACCCATCCCTATTAAACCTCTCAAAAGTTTAATTCTTTGCTAATCTTTCCAGAAGAAAGGTAGTTTTAACTTGGACCTCTGTTCTCTACTTTTTCTCAAATCTTGTTTTCTGTTTCCCTAGCTCATCTCCTTATAACTCATCTGATTTAGGCCTAGCACCAGGCTCCTTCACATTTATTTTCCCAACTGAAAAGTTGCATTTGGTGACAGAGCATTGGAGGTTAAGAATTCGGGCTGTGGGGTGAGTCAGTAGGCTTGAATTAAAATTTTAGTTCTATCACTTGATTACTGGGTGACGACGGATAAAAGTGTAGGCTCATGTAGGTCCGTTTTCCAACATATGTGAATCACAGAACTGTTGTAAGGGTTAAATGACAACATACACATAAGACATTTGTGAAAGCATTTAACATACAGTAACTTCCCCCAAGATGTGGTTTAATATTTATATCATGATAATCAAGAGAAATCATAATGGTATCATCTCATTCCATTTCAAACACTTCTCTCCCCACCCCCAATTTTAAACAATGTTTGTTATATTTCCTCAGTATATTTCCCATTTATTTCCTTTGTGCATCTACGTAAAACACACAAAGATACACACACGGGAATATTATTCAGCCATAAAAAAAATGAAATCTTGCCATTTGTGACAACATGGATGGAACAAGAGGGGATTATGCTGAATGAAATAAATACAAATAAATAGAAAGACAAATACCATAAGATCTCACTTGTCTATGGAATCTAAACACAAACCACCAAACAAAAACTCACAGAAATAGAGAATAGATTGGTTACTGGCAGAGATGAAGGGTTGGAGATGAACAAAATGAGTGAAGGTGAACAAAAGATATAAACTTTCTGTTAGAGAATAAATAAGTCCTATGGCTATAAGGTACAACATGATGACTATAGTTAATAACACTGTATTGTAGAGTACTGTCCCTTGTATATTGTAACCATTTATTAATACGTATTTCCCCCCAGATAATATATATTTTTTGTTTTCTTAAAAATATTCATAAATAGTATACTATTAGACTTCTTCAATTTTCTCACTCAACATCATGTTTTTGAGATTTTCCCCATTGATATATGAGTGTCTAGATTATTTAGGTTAACGGCTGTAAGGCACCCCATTGTATGATTATTCCGACTGTTTATGCATTTCTTGACTGCCAATATCAATAAAAGAACAAGCATATATCTAAAAGTCAACAATTTTACTTTTAGATAAATATCTCAGAGAAATACTTGATGCATATTTATAAGAGTAAATGAGTAAGAGTAAAAATTGCAACAATGTTTGTAAGAGCATTATTTTAAATTTTGAAAACAGTCAAACTTTACAAAACATATAAAGAAAACTGTGAGATTTTCTATAGAATCATACCCAAACCCATATTCCCTGCAGAAGTGAACTATTAACTTTTAACCATTTGCTATGCATCCAATTGATTTTCTTTGTACTTACTCTCTCCCTCTACTTCTCTCCTCTCTCTCAATCTTAATTTCAATCTCAATCTCTTTCTCTCACACACATAATCACAAAAGGTGTGTTTTTTTAATTAAAAAAAGATTTTTTAAAGTTTATTAACTTTGAGAGAGACAGAGAGAATGTGAGCATGGAAGTTGCAGAGAAAGAGGGAGAATCTCAAGCAGGATACAGGCTGTCAACGCAGAGCCCAAGTGGGGCTTGAACTTAGGAAACTGTGAGATCATGACCTGAGCTGAAAGCAACGGTCAGATGCTTGACTGAATGAGCCACCAAGGTGCCTCCAATTTTTTTTTTTCTTTTTAGTTTATTTATTTTTTGAGATAGAGACAGAGAAAGAGCAGGGGAGGGGCAGAGAGAGAGAGAGAGAGAGAGAATCCCACGAAGGCTCCACACTGTCATTGCAGAGCCTGATGTGGGGCTCAAACTCACAAACTGTGAGATCATAATGTGAGCCAAAATCCAGAGTCAGATGCTTAACCGACTGAGCTACCCAGGCACCCCTCATAATCACAAAAGGTTGTTAGCTAGCAATGGCATCATGCTAAACAAACTGTTTTGCAAGTTCTTTATTTAATATAGAACTTTCCATGACACCAAATACATCTGGTTCATTTTTTCCAATGGCTGCATATTTTATTGTTCCAATGAACCAAAATGTACATATTGATCCCACTATTGATGCACAACAATCTATGCCCACCTATAAAAGTGTTACTATAGAATGGAGTCCTGGATGTGGAATTGCTGAATCAAAAAGTAATGAGGATAAACATCTTTTTATATGTATGTTGGGCACTGTATTTCTTCAGCAACCTTTTTCCTGCTTTGCCCATTTTTCTCTTAGGTTCTTTGTCTCAGAGATTGATAGCTGCTCATTATATAGTATGTATGTCAATACTTGGTTATATATGCTATGCATGTTTCTTTAGGGCTACTGGCCTTATAACTTTGTGGTATCTTTCACCTTATACAAATGTGGATTTTTTATATTGCAAATTTTCCCTAATTTTATTTTTTGTTTTGCTTAAGAAGTCATTCTTCATCCTAAGATTATATTAAATAAGTCTCCTGAGAATGCTTTTAGTGCTCTCATTGTTTTTAACATTTAAATTTTTAATTTAGCTAAAATTATTTTTTCCCAATTACTTTTCCCAAGTAGTCTCCTTGCTACTTGTATCTCATCACTAGAGCTTCCATCAGTTCAATTCCTAAAAGGTTTCCCGAATCAACCATTTCTCAGGACTTCCATTGCTCCCACCCATGGAAGCCATCATCTCCCTTGTCTAACCTGCTATAATCACCTCGTAACAACCACAACACTAGGATACTCATCAGAGCAGTGGAGTTATTTACATAAAATATAAAGCAGCTGACATCACCCTCTGCTCAAGGCCCTTGGTGTATGTGCCAGAGTATGAATGCATGGTAAATCAAAGAAGGCAGACTCAAAAGGCTACCTAGACTTTGATCTAATGTGTAAAATACTCTGCAAATGGCAAAACCACAGAGACAGAGAGCAGAGTCATAGTTGCCATCAACAGGAAGTGGAAGGAAGGGCTGACTCCAAAAGGACCCAATGGAACCTTCTTGGAGTGACAAAAATTTTCTTCATTTTGATGATGGAGATGGTTATCTGACTCCATATGTTTATCAAAACTTACAGACCTATCTGCTAAAAAGAGTGAATGTTACCATTTGTCGATTATACCTCCATAAACTTGACTTAACAAAGAACCTTCCAGTGCCTCTCTGCTGTATTTGAAATAAAATGTAGCTTATTTTTTACAGTTTTATTTTAATTCCAGCTAGTTAACATTCAGTGTTATATTAGTTTCCGGTGTATAATATAGTGATCCAACACTTCCATGCATCCCCCTGTGCTCATCACAAGTGCCCTCCTTAATCCTCATCACCTATTTCACCCATCCCCCCATTCCCCTGAAATGTAGCTTCTTATCACAATTTATAATGCTCTGCCTGAAATCAGGCCTATGTCCTTCTCAATGTTATCTGCCACACCTTTCCTTTTAACTCATTCTGACCCAAGCATGCATGGCTTTTTACTCTTTGGAACCATGCTGAGCATGTTCTGAGGGCCCTGAATTTGCTCTTTTCTATGCCAGAAATACTTTTCTTTGTGATTGTACTGGTTAGGATTACTAGCTTCTGAAAAATACCTATGTTCTGGCATTGGCCACAGGGATTCTGAGTCAAACAACACCCTCATTCAACATACTTCCACACTATGGGAGTTCATGGAGATACAGCTATTTCAATTATCAGTCAAGTTCCTCATCTAAAACCAGGACTTAGGCTTTCCAGAGATATCTTGGTCTCACCACTATAAAGGGAGTTTGCTTATTTACATTCTTTTTCCAAAGAAAATTTGAAATGTCTTCTGAAATCCAAAATGTAAAATCAAATAAGACTAAGTAGATGAATGTATCAAGGTGAACGAAATTAACATAGGAAAATAAGAAAAAAAACTTCAGTGAGACCGGGACAAAAAAAAGCTGTGATATTTTGTATTAGTCCTAGAGATGTGCCCTAAATTGCTCTGCACCTTCTAGTCTCCAGTGTAAACTGAGAAACAATCATTTTTATAACTCTCAGTGTCCATGGTACCAACAACAAGTAGATCAGGAAAGAGAAGACTATTTTTGGTACTGAGCTTGGAGATATATTTCTCCTGGGAGCTCTCATGAGGTGTCCACTGGGCAATGCAGAGAACAACATCCTTAACAAAATTCTTACGGTAAATAAAGTAATGAGTTTCTCAGGGCTGTTTCTTCTAAAGATTCTCAATGTGGCCCAAGGGCATAATTCCAAAAAACAATTCAGAAAAACAATTCAGGCCTGGAGTTGCAAGAGAGACTGGGGGTGGTAACACACAGTAATTAATGTAATTCATCTATACATTTTTCTATACTTACAGTTTAAATAAAGAAGAAATTTTAGATTTTCTAGGGCAATATATTCCAACATATATTCTGAGCAGTGTTAATAAGTTATTGCATTAAGAAACAGTTTCCATGGTAATTTATCCTATACATGAAAGAACTATTTTGAAGCATATGAAAGAAATTGAATACCGAATACTCTTCCTCTTTGAACATTTTTTTTTAATTTTTTTTTTCAACGTTTATTTATTTTTGGGACAGAGAGAGACAGAGCATGAACGGGGGAGGGGCAGAGAGAGAGGGAGACACAGAATCGGAAACAGGCTCCAGGCTCCGAGCCATCAGCCCAGAGCCCAACGCGGGGCTCGAACTCACGGACCGCAAGATCCTGACCTGGCTGAAGTCGGACGCTTAACCGACTGCGCCACCCAGGCGCCCCTTTGAACATTTTTGTTTCAGCACTGCTATTCTTGATTCACATAAAACGAATGGACTTGCACAGAAATATACCATACTCTTCCTGGTTCTTAACTGTGTGCAGACATATGCTCTCTTCCTATCAAGTTTTAACTAAAATGAGACCTTGTCTTAAAACTGCCTTCTCTGAAGAAGCAGTCACTGTTCAAACTCTCATGTCATTAACAAAACCCCAAAAGTGTTTGTGTCCCACACTGCAGAACTGTATCACCTGGCTATAGGTATTTCTTGGAGGAGAGACTACAAACTTGAACTTGAGCCCAGAATTGATTAAAGGGGCTTATAAAATGGTCTTTAAAAAATTAACATTAATAATAGCCTATGAAAAAGCCTGAGTCAATTAGAACTTTTCCTTCATTACAGAATTCAGTGGATCCATTTTGGAAAGTCTATTGATAACCTGTAAACAGGAGATTCAATCAAGCACTGGCAATATATGACCCAGAAGATTGATAGATCTGTTGGGACGAAATAAACTGATTATAAGGATTTTGTGATGGACCTTATGAAATGAGATGTTTACATCCAGATATTCTGCATTGTCACTTTCCTGACCTCTCAATCTGGCCATGTTGTCACAGAAGGAAATACTTTGCAACATCCAATGTCTGTAGTAAATTAACATAAAATCAACTCAACATAAAGACTTCATTCCCATTGATGACTTCTTCATTGCCAAATTGGTGCTAGTGATATTGAACTCACAAAAAGGTATGATGAGGGTAACTCTCAATGATTTGTCCATTAAAAAAGAAAACAAGCATTAACAAAAGCATTAAAAATGATCAATTGTTTTCATAATTGATGTTCCTCCTTTTGGTAACATCGTTGTGCACAGATGCAGACACAGGAGGTCAGACAGCCCATTTAAGAGTATCATCTACAATACAGAATGATGCACAAATTATGAATTATAATGAGTTGTCATCATCTCTGAGTCAAGAAGTTTGACAACACATCTATAATTTTGCCCCTATACTCAGATCCCAGGTCTTCTGTGATAACTTTAAAAAGCGTACATCTTTCATTATGCAGCTCGGTAGTACTTTGGCCTGAGTTTAATACAAGCTCCTTGAGAAAGTTAGTATGAAATGCTGATACCTGCATTTCTTGCTGCTAGATACCCCAGAATATGTTGTGCTCTTTCTACTTATAATGTTGACATAATGTGTCCTTCCTGATTCATCCTTAACAACTTTAGGCTAATGAGAAATCATGGTTAATTACTAGAGTGATGTTCCTTTTTACTTGCAGATAAATGTAAGCTTCCTGATGTCTAACACATCACACCTTCTTTGTATTTCCACATGGATGACTCTGCCATCTTGTTGAGGGAAAAATGTCCAAAATGAGGTCCTTAATGTTTTCAAAGGCTGAACCCTTTATCTCAGTTCACACCCCCCCCCACCCCCCATTCCTTAGGTCCCAGTTAGTGGGCCTGGAGATAACTTTCCTTCTCCTACTCATCAACCCTTCCACCTGCCATCATTAGTTCCTTTCATGCTCCCTCCAGCACAGTCATGTCACCTGTTACTGCTCATTTTTCACTTCTGTGGTAACTGAATGGTGCCTTGACTTTAAAGAGGAATTTTTAGCGCTAAGACTAAAATTCAGGTGTTCTTATTTAATCACAATGGCAGTGTGTTTTGATGTTTATGTTGCTCTTTGTTTCTTGAAACTAATTATTCAAGATCTGACTATGGTATAATAGAAATTTGAAGTTGTCAAAATAAACCTCCCTAAGATTTATCATCCAAGATGAAATAAATTAAAATGGAGAGTAAGGAGTAAAACAAACAAATAAGAAGAAAGCTTTCTTTCTAGAAATAAACTATGTTCCCTGAATGCTGTTAGCTATTATTCAAAACTTAAAAGGGAGGAAGACACCAAAACATAACTCATTGAAACACATATAAATTATCAATGAAAACATTAAAAACAATCTGTGGCCAACTGTGTTTGGGAAATCAGAAAGTCAGCAAGTGTGTGTTTAGCTCTCAGCCTGGCTGACTTAGAAATCTGGTTTTCTTGTGTGAAGACAGAAAAGGAAAATTTTCCATTGGGCCTCTCTAAGTGTCCTATTCCCTGCACGAGTTCCTCCCCACTCCCTCTTACAGGTGACCTTAGCCAAAAACGTTCCTTCTCCACTCCTTTTGATAAAAATCCAAATTGCCAAAATGATGACTATTAATCTGCAAGACCAATACCTCTCTCTGCTGAGAACCAGAACTGTCCTTGACCAACTATTTCCTTAAGTTTGCTGAATTTCAGCTGATACTTCCTGCTAATGTCCTATTTTTAAAAATCCCCTCCTCCTTCTCTAAATTAGGACTGTCTTTCAGGGTCTTCTCTTGCCCAGCATTTCAAATATAGGCTGACACTCTGAAAGCTCTGGTTCATTTTCTTCCACAGCTGAAAGATTTAAAAGCACTTCCATATTCAACGGAAGTGGGGAAAAAATGCAATTAGCCAAGTTAGGGAAATTGATATATAAAATCACAATCTGATTTTTTAAATCCTTAGAAAATAACTGTCAAATAAATCAGAATATATGTGACAGAATGATCTCCCAAAAGCAAGCCTCACAGAAGCCAAATCATAATCATAAGGTCAATTTATTAACTTTTAATAAGAAAACAGTTAACATCAGAACAAAATCGCAGGGAGCACATTTTGCCAGGGATTTTTCTGCTGTAGGGAGGCAGAGCATGGAAAATCAATTATTAATCATAAAGTTGTTTGGTGATTACAGAATAAGAAAAAACATGAGTTAATGAGATGAATCAATGTTCACTGGTATCACTAAAAGAGTCTGACTCATCCATGGACACAGAGGTCCTGGAATCACAATTTACTGGTTGAATGAAGCTTTACTCCCTTGGATGCATTTTACTAGCTTTTGCTTTTGAGTATTCTTTTCAAGTGCCTCTAAGTCTGTCTTACCTTATTAAAACTTTCTCTTTAGAAATGGTAAGCCATTTAATCAGGAAAGGTCCCTTTGGTTTAAAAGCAATTCTAGTTCTTTAAGGAAACTGATTCATTATATGTTGATTTCATAGTGTAACTCTCAGAAGGCAATCTTATTTCTTTATTTTCAGGTTCTTGGGGGACACTGCACTGTAGCTCCCAAGAACAGACAACACTATATTTTTAGCACCTATTGTAGTGGAAAGAAAACCAGGTTATGAGTCAAGAGAGTTGAGTTTTGGTTTAATCTCTGACACTTTAACTAGTTTTGTGACCTTGGGCAAGACATATAATTGCCCTCATTTGAAAAATAAAGAAGATGATACTTGCTGTATCTACCATAAAGGGTTGTAGCCAGCACCAAAACATCAAGGACTCACATATTTACTCTTTTTTTTTTCCTCACCATTAAACATTTACTGACCACCTACTATATTCTAAGCTCTGCTGTAGGCACTGAGGTAGTGGGAAAATGCAGACAAAAATAATCTGCCCACATGGAGTGTATAGTTTAGACTGATGATAGGTAAGTAATCAGAAGATAAAATAAGAAAGAGGACTTGGAAATACGTGGATGGGGAGATTGCACTGTAAAGAGGAGTGACAAAGGAAGGCCTCATGGAGAAGGTTTATGAAGAAAGACTTGAAGAATAGGATTGCTGACCAAATGGATATGTACTGTAAAAGCTAGGGGGAAAAACCAGTCATCTGGGAGAACACAAAAGGAAGTGAATGCAGACTTGGCAACGGGGAGGCTGTTAGGAAAGAGGTCAGAGATGGGATGTGCCCTGGTGCTAATGGAGGAATGTACCAAATGGAGGGAAAGACAAACTTAGAGAGACTCATCGGGAGGATTTTGTCATAATTCAAGTAAGAGATACTAATTGACTCTGGGTGGTGGCAAAGGAGATTAATATAATCTATTTTCAGAAATAGATTAAAATAGAAGAAACACATTTTCGCTATGGATTGCATAAGGGATTAGAGAAAGATGTACAAGACCAAAGATCTTTGGTCTAAGTGAGTGGAAAATTGTGGTTAGAGCAGGTTTTAGAGAGGGAATTAGAAATTTTAGGAGTTCAGTTTGGAGTACGTTAATTTTGAGATTCATTTTGAACATCTAAATGGAATATTAAGTTGATAATTTTGGAAGTTCAGGGAAGAAGTGCAGGCTTCAGGTATTACTTTGATGATTATCAACATATAGAGAAAGTAGTTAAAGCCATTAAAATTGTTGAGATCACCTAGAAAGTACATTTTGATAGAAAATGAGGAGGTTGAAGGGCCATGAGTGGGGGGACTCCAAAATATAAGGTTTAGGTAAGAAAGTGGAACCAGCACATGTATCAAAGAAGTGGCTAGGCAAACAGGAGAAAAACAATGCAAGGTGCCTGTCCTGGAAGCCATCAAAGGGAAAAGTGTACCTAGAATGAGGGAGGGATCATCTGGATCAAATACTGATTATAGGTCTATTAAGAGGAATACACAGGGGCCCCTGGGTGGCTCAGTCGGTTAAGCGTCCGACTTCGGCTCAGGTCATGATCTCACGGTCTGTGAGTTCGAGCCCCGTGTCGGGCTCTGTGCTGACAGCTCAGAGCCTGGAGCTGTTTCAGATTCTGTGTCTCCCTCTCTCTGACCCTCCCCCGTTCATGCTCTGTCTCTCTCTGTCTCAAAAATAAATAAACGTTAAAAAAAAATTAAAAAAGAGGAATACACAGACATGGCCATCAGATTTAGTAATGTGTAAGTCACCATGGTTCACGATAAGGGCAGTTTAGGTAGAAAGACTATGGAAAAATGTTGGACTTTAGGGTGGGTTCAAGGAAAAATTGGAAAGAAATTGCAGACAGAAAAGATAGATAAGGAAAGACAAAGGTGAATTGATACAATAAAGGTTCTTTGTGTTTATTTTTTGCTGTTTTGGTTGTTGTTTTAATGAGAGAAATAAACATAATCATGTGCTGACGGTAATGGTCTAAATCAGAGAAAAAGAGAGGGGACCATTGCCACAGCAATATTTTTAAGAACAAGGAAGGGAAAATTATGATATTTTTTATTTATTAATATAAAATCAGAAATGAGTTCAGGTATGAAATACAATACAATACACTGTGGTAAGCAGAGGCAGGATTCTAAAGATATCCCTGGCAGATTCCCTTCCACTGGTCAATCAATCAGTACTGCTGTAGAGAGACTTTGCAGGTGGAATTCAGGTAATCACCTGCAAAATGGGGAAATTACCCTGGATTATATAGATGGGCTCAATCCAATCTCATGGCTTTGAAAGGGAGAAAATCTCCTCTGCCTAAAGGCAGAAAAGGCAAGGTAGGAGGGGATTCAGAAGGGGATTCTACCTTTGAGAAGGACTCAACTCTCTGTTGCTGGCAGTATAAATGGAAGAAATGGGCCACAAGACAAAGAATGTTGGCAACCTCTAGGTAATAACCCCTCCTCCAGCAGACCCCCCCACCTCATTCCCATTGTCAACAGCCACCAAGGAAATGAGTTCAGCCATACAATGGCAAGCAACTGAATTCTGTCATGAACCTGAATAAGGTAAAGAGTAGATTCATCCCTAGGCTTCCAGAAAGAAATGCAGCTTTGCCAACACCTTGATTTTGACATGAAACCCAGAGGAGGAAAAAGCTGATCCTTGACTTCAGAACTACTAAACTGTGAAATAATATATACATGCTGTTTTAAGACATTAAATTTATGGTACTTTATTACACAGCAATAGAAATTAAATACAAACCCTATTTTTTGAAATGCTGCTCAATGACACTAAAAAACAGCTGATGTTATAAGAGTTGAATGAGTAGTAATAAAACTAGACCCAGGAAGTAAGTTGATATTCCATTCTATTAGCAGTAGAATTGAAGGAATAATCATAAATGTATGTATAATCATAGCACTCATGAAGATTATAAAGGTACATTTTTAGTTTTTTTAATGTTTTAATTTTTATTTTTGCGAGAAAGAGGGAGAAAGAGAGACAGAGCACAAGCTGGACAGGGAGAGAGACAGAGGGAAACACAGAATCCAAAGCAGGCTCCAGGCTCTGAGCTGTCAGCACAGAGCCCGACTTGGGGCTTGAACTCATAAACTGTGAGATCATGACCTGAGCTGAAGTCACATGTTCAACCAACTGAACTATGCAGGCGCCCCTCAAATGTACATTTAACTTAAAATTATGACTTGCATTTGTCGTAAAGAAGATTACCCTTTGACCTACAAATCTTTAAAGTATATCAAGCAAGGATGCCTCAATGTATCAAATGCAAGTTAAGATTGAAAGATAATTACCTGTTTAATCACATAAACTGCTCCGAAACACAAAAACATCTAATGTTTGGTGGAAAGGATTATCAGACTGGTGGTTTTGTTTTAAATGCCATAGAATATGATATGCTTCATACGAAAATTAGCACAATGATAGAGGTACATTAATATACAAGAGCCAAAGAACCAACCAATAATATGTGCTATTTCAGAATGTACCATGTTAGTCACTATAGAACAGCATAATTAACATTTAACCTACATTAACAGGCAAATAATGTGGCTAACATTTTAACATAATAGACCAAATTGGCTGTTAATTGGTTGAAAAGATTACTACAGCAATGAATTGAAGAGTATACTGGAAAATAATCACCATCAATTATGCTGGACAATGTCTTGATAATTTATCCCCAGCATATATTTTCACCTTTTGATTTACAAAGGTGTTTAATATCATTATTCCATTAAATAAAGTTAATTTAAGTACCTGATCAGAAGAAAGACATTGTTATATAAATGTGTACTCTGAAGAACAAATATGGATATTGAAGTTCAAAGATAATTATGTCAGTTACTGGTTGAAAAAAAAATTAACTAGGGATTTATTTATGGGCATCAGTTCCATGAGTCCACATACTAAATACTAAAAATACTGTTTCTCCCTGAGGTAGCCAACCTCTAAGATGGCTACAAGTTACTGTCATCTCCTGGTATTCATGACCTTCTATAGTCCCCTCCCACACTGAGTAGGGTTGACTTGTGTGAACAATAAAATACAATAGTATAGAAGTGAGGGCATGTGACTTTCAGGAGTAAGACAAAGAGGACATTGCTATTTCTATATGCTCATGGATGGCTCAGGAGAAGTCAAATGCCACATGAAATCAGCCCTTACTAATATCTGAACTAAAACCTCATTAACAGGTATTTTTTCATGTTTTGGAGGAATCTCAAAAGCCAGAACCCTATATCCGTGACCCATATGAACTGTGAAGGATAACGGACACTCATTGCTGTTTGAAGCCTCTAAGCTTTGGGGTAATTGGTCATACTACAATAGTTAACAAATGCACTCCAACTCAAAAAATGGAGGGTTAAAATGTTCATTATGATAGCTTAATGGGTGAATCATATCCAAAAGAAACGGATTGTTAGAAGATGAAGCACTTTAAAAGCAAAAGGCTTTTAATATGGATATTTTCAAAGGTACATAAAATTATAACACACACTATGACAACTCCCAAGTACCTGCCACCTATCTTTAATAGCCACCTGATTTCTTACCCAGCTAGCACTCCTCCCATCTCACTTTTGACAGTATTTCACTTATCCCCCTACTTTTTTCTTACATATTTTAAAGCAAGACCTACATGCCATATATTTTAAGAAACCATGTTTTTGATAATGTATTAAGGAAACGGTTTCATTTGCCTGGATCTTTATATGGGTGACTCTTGTCATTCCAACTTTAAGTCAAACATCGCACTCTCACTGTGTTCTCCAGAGGACTTCTCCTACCACCCTGGGAGGATCACTGTATCTCTGTATCAAGGTTACTTTTTTATATTCTCTGCATTTACAACTCTTGATCATTTACTTACTTGTTTATTAATTGTCTCCTTTCCCTAGAAAATCAGCTTGAGAACAGGGATTTTATTCTGACCTCCCACTCAACATCAACCCACATAACCTGGAACCTGGCAGATAGCACAAGCTCAATAAAACAACAACAGCAACTGTGCAACATTTCATTGTCTTCATCTTATTCATTACATTGGTTTGCAGGCTCTGAGGTAACTCTCTTATTCACCCACGTCTTTGCTTTGGACTTGCCTTTCCCTGGTGTTTGCTCCCTTTCTCTTTTCAACTGAAAACTCATTCTCATGATTAGATGTTATCACCAGTGAAAAGCCATTCATTTGTGAAGAATTATGGGCACACTTTGTTTTTCTTTCAATAGCAAATTATGTTAGGTACTTAACATATTGCCTTGAAACTGTTATTTATTTATTTATTTACTTACTTACTTATTTACTTATGCCAACTATTGGCTCCTAAAGGATAGAATGTTGTTAGTTATTCCTTAGATACTAGGCCCCTTGGTCTACCCCTCTCCTGCATTTAGTCGGCGCTTTATCAGTATACAAACAAGTGGACTCATGAATGACAAACAGAAGCAGTGCTCAATCTGTTGTACATTTCCATTAAGGTGATAAAAGAAGAAATTATAGCTAGAATATAGGACATTATTTAATATTTGAAACACATTTTTTAAAACATGTTATTTATTTATTTATTTATTTATTTATTTATTTATTTATTTTGTGTGAGACAGAGAGAGAGAGAGAGAGACAGAGACAGAGCATGAGTCAGGGAGGGGCAGAGAGACAGGGAGACGCAGAATCCGGAGCAGGCTCCAGGCTCTGAGCTGTCAGCACAGAGCCTGACGCAGGGCTCTTATCAAAGAACCATGAGATCACGACCTGAGCTGAAGCCAGATGCTTAATCAACTGAGCCACCCAGGGCCCCTTGAAACACATTTTGTAATTTAGCAGATGTAATACCAGCATATAATGAAGATTAAAAAAACGTACTCCAACTTACGGATAAGACACCAATTATCAGTTATCTAAATCTACAAACACCTCTTACAGCTTCATATGGTAAGTGCAACAATTCAGTCCCCTCTGCTGCAAGTCAATTTGTGCCATACGTACTTACTATGGCCTGAGTTATATCCCCCCAAATTCATCTGTTGAAGCCCTAACCCCCAATGTGACTGTATGTGGAGATAAGGTCTTTAAGAGTTACTTGTGGTTAAATAAGGTCATAAGGGTGGACTCTTCATCCATCAGGACTCTGTGAGGACACAGTGAGAAGCTGGCAGTCTACAAGCGAGGAGGACAGTTCTCACCAGAATTGAACCATACTGGCACCCTGAGGCTGGACTTACATCATCCAGAATTGTGAGAAAATAAATTTTTGTTGGTGAAGCCACCCGCTCTTTAATATATTTTTATGGCAAACTGAGCAGACCAATAAAGTACACTTGTCTCTGGAACAACAGGGGTTTGAACACTGGGTCCACCCATATGAGGAATTTTTTTTTTTTACTAAGCATACTACATTACTATAAATGTATTTTTCTCTTCCTTATAGTTTTCCTAATAATATTTTCTTTCCTCTAGCTTAATTTATTGTGAGCATATAGTATATAATACATATTACATACAAAATATGTGTTAATTGACTGCTTATACTATCAATAAAGCTTTCAGTCAACAGTATGCCGTTAGCAGTTAAGTTTTGGGGGAGTCAGAAGTTATACTTGGATGTCCAGCTTTGCAGAGGGTCAGTGCCCCTCACCCTCACATTGTTGAAGGGCCAACTGTAGTTTAAAAGCAATCACTATTGAGGAACACAGTCATGGGCTTTGTGGAACTTATAAAGATATATGATAAAATGGACCTCACCTGAGAGACACTTACAAGGAGGGGCACAATGGGTATACCAATAAAAAGAATGTGTGTAGGGGGAGAGGGCATGTTCAACAAAAATGATCCAATAAAAGATGCCAAATTGGAGAGCTGGGGAGAAACATTCATCAAGAGTGCAACACCATTGGTACCAGCGAATGGAGAGTCTCCAGCTTCTCTGTCTCAAAGGAGCTTCCTAGTGCCTCTTCGGGTACAGCAAAGAGCTCTTAGGGTGTAATAATGTGGAAAACATATTCACGCGGCCACATAAGCAGATATTCATACATGTAACTGTCTGGTTACAAAAGAATAATTCTCTCCGCAACAATTATGGTCTATTTTATTTTTTAAGAATCAACTCTTGGAATTCCAACTAAAGCAGACGGTCTGTTTTTGTTTTACAGTGACCTCACACTGCGCTTTCAATCCAGGTGCTGAGAGAACAGAGCTGACACATCCTACGCTTTCGAGACTTTAATGATGCCCAGAGCTTTCATTTTCTTTTACACACTGACAATGGAAAACATGGTCTCCTTATGTACAACATAAAACCTAATAAAGTATCCAGCTGTTCTTTCCCTGGTGATTCCTGCTGCTTCTAGCTGAAGTACAGTAATGTCAAATTTTCATGAAAGGGTTGGAAAACATACTGTAGAATTGTACTATACCAGAATATCCACACTACGCTCGCCTGTTTCTTTGTGCCTGCCTTTATATATCAAATACACACACAGAAGCTTTATTTCCCAGTGGCTTAAACCTAGAAGATAATGCATATTCTTAATATCCAGTGATTCCTACATTGCTCTTTCTTGCAATATTCCAAGAATATTCTTTGTTCTCTTTTATTTTTCTGCCTTGGACTACAGATGCATTCATTTCTAATAAATGCAAAGATGAAAAGAACTAGAAATATATTTATAATAAAGATCGTCTTAATCGGAATGAACTTATGACCACTCATGTTCTACTTTGCCTCTAGAAAATTCTGCTATGTCTATTTCACAAAGCACAGCCTGTGCTGCTTAGGTGCTAAGTTAGATTGCAATGATCAACACTACATTTTTCCAACACTGTAATGTGCAACTCCAAATAGCCAGTACCAGTATCTATAATATAGAATCTTAATATTCTCTATTTCCTCAGTTCTCATTAGCCACTGGGCTTTGAATATTTGTGGGCAAGCTCAGAGACCCACATAAATTAGTCAAAATAAATTAGACTTAATGTGTTGAATGTTTTAGGTCTTAAAGGTTTAAGAAATATAAGTATGTAAAATGACTACTACAGACAAGTTTAAATGTACAACCAAGATTTGCTCTTCCATTTTTTCTGATGTGGTCATTTTAGGGATGGTGATTCCCCCATGACTGAAGAAAAGGCCAGATGTGTAATATGTAATGATTTCTGTTCATATCAGTAGCCCTACAGTGGGAAACTTTGAGAATTAACCTCTTATATGCTGGTACTCAAGTAAGGGAGTCAGCAAACTTTTTCTGTTAAAGATCAGAAAATAAATATTTTAGGATTTGGAGGCCATATGGTTGCAGTGTGAAAGCAGCCCTAAACAAAATTTAAAGTAGTGGTTCTGGCTACATTCCAAGAAAACTTTGCATCAAGATTTAAATTTCAAATAATTTTTATGTTACAAAATATTATTTTTTCTTTTGATTTTTTTGTCAACCATTTAAAAACATCAACAGCATTCTTAACTTGTGGTTGGCCAGATTTGGCCCATAGACTATTGTTTTGTGATTCCAGTTCTAGCACAAAATCAATGACAATACCTCAGACTCTAAAGCTAAACTTTTTTCACCTAGATATCTTTGCATCATCAGAATTGTTAGCTACTGCTTCTATGTCATACTGTCATTATCTACCATATGGAATACGTTCTTACAGCTGGGTAACTAGTATTATAATTAGTAACCAGTTTGTATAACCTGAACTTTCTGGGCAAGATCTGACAGCTCATTTAGAAACAAAAGCCATCTGATATAAAGGATTTAAATGAATTTGAACATACGGTTCCTGTGAATAGGAGCAACCCAACTGGGTCTTCTTGTTAGTTTGTAGCCTATGCCAGCCAATGAAATAGACCTTAAATGCATTTCTAAATATGGTGATTTGTGTTTTTATGTCTAATTTTTAACCTCATTTTGCCATATAACTCAATAGTGCAAATAGGCAACAAACAATGATTTAAAAATACAACGTGGACTCCTACAAGTATCAAAGAATGAAAATCACTTACCTAATAGGGAAACAAAGAGCCAAGTCATTCAGAATCAATCAGCAATCATAGTTTCCAAATCCACATTAGTAAGACATGAAAGAAAAGGAAAAAGAATAATTCATTAAGGTATTTTCTTCAGAAAATGACTTCTACACAGTCTCATTACTAATTCTATTGTCAGTAAACCACCACTGTTTGGAAAACCAACTGGAGGCATTCTTTTACTGTTCTCATTACCACTTATTACAAAGAAATGATTTTAGAAATATCTGATAAAAACCTGTATAGTACTTGTATAGCTAATATGAATTGAACAATCTTACCACTTATGATAGCAAGCAACATAGCACAGTTTTGAAAATGACTTGAATGAAATCTCTATCTGAACATCAGCAGGCAAAGGGCCAAGGTGGAATTTATACAATGAGAAGGAAATTGAACAATTCAGATATGTTTATGGAAAGCTTGCAACTGGGGGCATCTCATTTGCCATCAAATAAAGCTGTTATTCATGATGTGCAGCAACAACAAAAAGTAGCTGTCTGGTAATGAAAATTTTGCCAACAGGGCAAATCCAGGCAAATGAGCAGTTTTCAAATAAATGCATTGGAGAGGAAAGAAAAAAATAAAACTATAAAATGTTTGCATGATGTTTCCTAGCCTCTTCATCTCTTTCTTTAATATATATTATGATGCCTAAAGCCAGAAATTCATGAGTAGGTCATCATTCTCCACAAATACACCTTTTTATTCTATGCAAAGACCATAATAATAATGCTTTCTTCTTGCAGACCTAAAAATGACATCGATTTTAAAAGATTCCCCAAAGATACAGGAAAATTGAAAAGATGCTCTTCTTTTATTTCAGTGGATCGTTCTGATGCTATACTGACCAAGATCATTTCTTGCATTTTGAGGCTCTGATGTTATCCACTAATGTAGGTTTCGCTAAAGTTTCCTATTCTGAACATCTACAATTACAAAGTTACATTTTTGGGAAGGTTGAGATTCAAGCAATTAAAAGATTGTTTCCACATTAGAAAGACAGTGAAACATATTTAGAAGGATCAATCTCATCACATCTCATCTCATCAGATAATTTCTTCATTACCTGAACATTTCAACATCTGTTTTGTTGAATCACCCGTGTAGCCACATTATCTGTATAATGAACTCATGCCCAAATTCTCTTTGCTCACCTAACCATGGTCAACGTTTACTAGGTTAACTGCAGATATCTTCTAATCATAACCTAATCCTGGATACCCCTACTTTAACCAAAAACTTTACTGTTTTTTTTAACTATGATTTTTAAAAGGTATGCAGTTTTCTTGTGTGTTTATCATTTGCCCAAAAAATTAAGATAAGAAAAGCTGTCTCTGTGTCCCCAACCTTCCCCATAGGGAAAAGTAAATACGTTACAAATGATTAATATGATAAGTTAAATAAGCACTTTGAAATGGTACTGAGGACTCACCTATGTGCTGTTTCTATATTAGATAAGCAATTCCAAAACAAATCAATTAATTAAATTGACTAGTTTTATTATGTCAGCAGCACTTATCAGTAAAATATGGAACCAAAAATTATTTAAACATCTTACTCAATGGAAATGCAACAATTCAGAAAAAAAAATGGTATTGTTTTGCTAATCTCAAACGCCTAATCCTAGCAATTTTTTTGACTGTGACAAAATATATTAGGATGCTTTAAAAATATTGAATACTCATAATTGCAGATTGCAGATACTCAAAAATTGCAGATTTTTAGTATTTGCAACATATCTAAACCGATATTTTAATTTAATAGTTATATTCCATGGTTCCTTAGAGATCTTTGTACGGTTTCCCCCCCTTTTCATTTCATAAACATTAATACATTCTTTAAAAATAATCACCACAATGGGGCACCTGGGTGGCTCAGTCGGCTGAGTGTCTGACTTTGGCTTAGGTCATGATCTCACGGTTCGTGAGTCTGAGTCCCGCATCGGGCTCTGTGCTGACAGTTCAGAGCCTGGAGCCTGCTTTGGATTCTGTGTCTCCCTCTCTCGCTGCCCCTCCCCTGCTCATGCTCTGTCTCTCCCTCTCTCTCAAAAATAAATAAACATTAAAAAAATAATCACAACATTGCCTCATTGCTCTGTATCAATTATTTTCATGTGGTTGCTTTTTGTATTTTATTTTTAGAGTTATTTATCTGAAAAACATGAGCTGTGTCTTCTTGATGTTCATCTGCTCCTTTTTCAACCACTCTAGTGAGGTCATGATGATCCTATCTGAGAT
Source organism: Prionailurus bengalensis (assembly GCF_016509475.1). Lineage (NCBI taxonomy): Eukaryota > Metazoa > Chordata > Mammalia > Carnivora > Felidae > Prionailurus > Prionailurus bengalensis. Next base: position 30,883,654 of record NC_057350.1, on the reverse strand, counting down.
CTCATGAACAATTCCAGAACAACCAGATGTGGGGGGGGGGCTGACCAAAACAAGAGAGGAACAGATGGTATCTAAAAAACAAAGTGCACTTCCACAAAAATATCCTAAATAACAAGAGCTAGAAGAAGCCCAGTGTGGAAACTCTGAAGTATTTCCTCCAAACATTTTTCTTAATCCCTTGATCAAAATAAAACATGAGTTCTAGCTTGTTTATACTTTAAAAATAGGTCTGTAGTCCCCCTTCTCGGATGCCTGTTTTCTGAAACGTAGATTTAGAATTAGAAATAACCTCATTTTCTTTGTTCTAGACAAGCATATTATTACCAACCCTGGTTGTTCATTGGAAATTCGAAAGTTTGGTAGAACGTTTCAAGGATGCTGAAATTAAACTTCAACCAATACTTACAGATTTATTATTTAGAAAAACTAATTTGATTATATGGGTTTGTGGAGTCAAGTCAAGATTTTCTAGCAAGGAAACAGAAACTTAACTAATAAAATTATTTGGGATAAACCTCTTATATTGCTTATACATACATTTTAAAGGGTCTACCATTTCTACCATTTCAAGGGCTCTACAAAGTCTAATACAAAGACTCCCCCTGCCCCCCGCTAAATTCTGTAACATGTTCCTAAAAGAAATGAATTTAGCACCAAGATTAGTAAATGTTTATGTGATCCTAGAATCAATCTACTTTGTAATGTTCTTACTTAATGTTTTGTGTAGACCTAAAGTAATAGCTTATTGGGACAGGATATAGAGTTTGCAAGTTAGTTATTAAGTTCAAGTAAGATGAAGGAACAATTCAAGAAACATAATCAGTACATAATTCCATCTCATATACAGTATTTTTTTTTATTGAAGTAGCCTTGACATACAATGTTACATTAGTTTCATGCGTACAACACAGTGATTCAACATTTCTATATTTTATGCTATGCAATATAGCATTTTATAAAAATTATTCTCAGAGATACTCTTTTTAAAAATATATATATTTATTTTTTAAGTAATCTCTACACTCAATGTGGGGCTCAAACTCACGACCTCAATATCAAGAGTTGAGTTTTCTTCCGACTGAGCCAGACAGGTGTCCTGTATCATAGTGTTTTTTTTTAAAGTTTGTTTGTTTGTTTGTTTGTTTGGAGTGAAAGAGCACATGAGCAGGGGAGGAACAGAGGGAGAGGAAGGGAGAGAATCTTAAGCAGGCTCTGTGCTCAAGGCAGAGCTGATCTCCCAAATGTGAGATCATGACCTGAGTAGAGATCAAGAGTCTAACGCTTAACCAACTGATCCACCCAGGTGCCTCTTGAAAGTACTTTTTCAAAGTACTGTGAACTCAAGCTGAGGTAACATAATACATTTCAACATAAAAATGAATTTTGTGGTTCAAATACACTAACTGTTGAACATGAGTAGCCTTTATTAAAAAAATAAACACAACACTCTAATTTCCTTTCTGGTCATAAGCATGGACATAATTGGCTGCCTCATTCTTAGCCCAATATTTTATGGGCTAATCTTGGGAAAGAAATGTCATTTTTCTCAGAACAAAAATTTCCTTCTGAGGAAGAAAGTCATGTATCTTCTGATAATTGTGCCTGCTGTATAGGTGGAAAAGGCAAACTGCGCATGTTTGAAAGAAAAAAAGAAGACATTTTAAGGCTCCAAATTTATCTTTCTGGCAATGCCTCTTTAGAAATAGTAGTTGACATTCTAATATCTAGAAATCGGTGGTGTTCCTTTTGAAAGTGAACAATTGCTTCTGGATGTAAAATCAGCAGTTTAAATTATCTGTACTATACAAACTCATGATGACACTTCATCTCTTGGGGACCATCTTTCCTCCTTTCCCTTTTTTGAGAACTCGTATTTCCAAGTATTTGTTGGACAAAGACATCACCTCTTCCTGGAGACACACAAAACTTAGCAAAACAAAAGCGGAACATGTCTCTCCCTTTTTCCCCTCCAAATATTTTCCACATCCTTTATTTTTGACCTTGGTAAATGGCTTCGCCAATTGATTCAGTTTCACAAAATAGAAGGCATGCTTTTTATTCACCATTACTCTTTGCCAGCAATAAATCTTCACAGACTGCCTATATTGTGCCAGGCAGTGGCACAATACACCATGCTTGGGGAGGGAAGGTGAGATCTTTCTCTGTCTTCGCTCTCCAAGGTGGTGGAGGGAATGCCCTATTCCTTCTATCAACTACTTTTTTTGTAGAAGGCACTCATGAGTTTCTTGCTGGGCCTACTGCTAAATTTTCAAATTGTTTTACAAATGAACAGACCCTACCCCTCTCCCAAACCTAGTCGATCTACCACACTGCTACTAGAAGAATTATCCTTATACTAAGAACAGAAGAAAAAGATGAGGAGGAGAAGAAAAAAAAGGAGGGGGCGAAAGAAAGAAAAAAGGAAACAAGGGAGGTTGGAGAAAAGGCCAGAGATGGGAGATACAGAGACTAAAAGTTCACAAACAACTCCCTCTGGACCCCCTGTGGCCCATAGGACAAAATCCACAGCTTTTTGGCTTAACCTAAGAGGTCCTTTGTCATCTGACTTCAAAATATTTAGTCTCACTTCCCATAATGCCACACTCTGCACACGATGCCTCTGGCACAGTGACTCTCTGTTCCCCTATAGAGCCCAAGGGCACTCTTAAAAAAAAACTCCATTTGTGCAAGTAGGACCCCTCTGTTTAACTCTTTCTTTTTCTTTCTTTCTTTCTTTCTTTCTTTCTTTCTTTCTTTCTTTCTTTCTTTCTTTCTCTTTTCTCTTCCTTTCTTTCTTTCTCTCTCTCTCTCTCTCTTTCTTTCTTTCTTCTTTTCTCTTCCTTTCTTTTTCTTTCTTTCTTTCTTTCTTTCTTTCTTTCTTTCTTTCTTTCTTTCTTTCTTTCTTTCTTTTACCCCAGCATATTCCTGCTCATTCATGAACCCATCTCAAATACCATTACTATGAGGCCATTCTTGCCTTTACCAAGCAGCTACTGGAGCCCCCATGCTTTAAATTCCACCCAAGCCTTAATAGGCTATTAACAGAGCCTCTTTTCTGTGATTCCACAGTGCCTTGCATACAGCACAATTACTGCAATTTCCACATTTTTAGTTTATGAGGCTGTTTCCCCCATCAAATTATGAGGGCTCATTAACTGAATATTAGTTAGCACTTAAATTTGGCACTGTCTATCTCTCCTATTATAGTGTCAGCATTTTTTTTTTTACTGTCAGCACTTTAAAGCCAAAGTTGTCTTATCTAGCATATATACAGGTTCAGCTGCCATTCAGTAAGTGATTGTGCTTTATTTCTTCTTTCTTCTTGGTATCTTCTCTAAGTCAGAGAATGACCTAGCACTTAGTATACTTTATGTCCAATAATCCCTCAGTAATTATGACCACTGTGATCATGCATAGGCCCAAATAAGTAGCAGGTGAATTATGAGTGGGCTTGGGGTATGTAGTAAAGGAGCTAATCTAGTGAATGAATGGAGGTAGAAAATCTTTATATCCCAATGTAAAACTAAATACCATAATGCTCTTTTTTCTAATTGAGTTAAAAGCATAGATATGGAGATAAAAGATAATAGAAGTAGAGATGAAAGAATAGACTTTTGGGGGGGCCTCTATCTTTCTGATTTTTCCAGGTATGAAATATGATCACTTATCTGCTAAATTCAAATGCATACAGAAATTCAATATTAGTCATATAGTGTACTTAAACAACCTTTGGAGAAGACTATTTGTCTCTTCAAGTTTTAACTCCTCTTTGTTTGTGTGATCTGTATCTTTGTGAAGGTCCATCTTTCTTGCCTACTGCCATAGACTTGAAAATGTCAAACGTAATGAAAGAGATAACCTTACAAAATAGATATGTGTCTTGCTCATACTATCCTATAGGGAATTCCCTTATGGGCTGTGTAGAGTTTTCAGGACCTCAAGTAAACTTGAGTTATAGGGCTTAATAATTGCCACCTTTGCTGCAGGTTTGTGTCTCACTAGGGCATACACCATCAAAAAACAATTCGTGAAAAATAGCTTGTGTCAATTTTTTCCTGCCAGGCTTAAAAGTATGTCACTCCTCTGAGCACTACCAAAGAGCTATTGCCTCTTCTTATGTCAGGAAGCCTGTTATTTTGTAAGGAATATCTGAGAGCTTTAGAAGTGCCTGGGTATGTTAGGGAATGAGGAAGGGAAAGTGGGAGAGAAGCATATTTGTGCATGAATGAAGCACTTAATGCTTCCTTTTATCTCAGGCCTGGAAGAAAGAAAGAAAGAAAGAAAGAAAGAAAGAAAGAAAGAAAGAAAGAAAGAAAGAAAGAAAGAAAGAGAAAATAAATCCCTCTTAAGGCCTGAAAAACTATTTAATGGATTGTATTGTATGAGGATAGAAAATTAGTGCCTGCAGCTAAGCACAGGCAATCTGGGACGGGTCCACCAAAGATGTCATTGGAGATGATGTTCAGCTTCATATGGGTCAACAGTGCCCAAGGCAGCATTACACAGCTCAAGTGCTTCTCTGGCCCCCTCTCACTTTCTGCCCTGCCTCTGTCCTCCCAAGATCTTCAGTCATAACTTCTTGCAGTCCTTGATCCCAATGTTCTTATTTTTCTCTTTGGCTGCCTACAAAATCTAAGTACACCTGAAAGTTCTGAAATTATCACTTCCTACCTACCAATTAAAACTTTCATTCTTTCCGGATAGTTGACTTCACCTAGGCATTTAGAGAAAAGGACTTGTAATATTTATCAAGAAAATTCACCTTAAGGTATAGGTGTGTGCAGAAGAATGGATCTTAGATTTTGCCTTTAAAAAAAGAGAGACAGAGACAGAAAGCTTACTAAATCTGCATGAATTCATTAGTAGAGTGTTTGGGACAGACATTCTAATCAGAGGCCTGCTGGTTCCCCTGGCCTATGCTGGATTAATATTCTTTTCATACACATCTTAGAAAAAAGGGGCATTTCTGAAAAATGCCCACCTCCTACCAAACTATGCGTAATTACGTGAAAAAAAAAAAACTAATGTGATGATTTTCATTATTGAAGCAAGGAAACAGTTATACAAATCAGTCTTTGTTTTGCATACCATATTTGACTGCAGATGGTTATAACAACCTAGTATACAAACATTTGTAAAAATTTAGGCATATGTGATGGTGAGTTCTGAACACATGAGATAAAACTCACCGCCAGGTTTATTTTCAAGAGTCATGTGTGCAATGATTTGTCACTATTTATTACAATAACAACTCTACTTCTTTTCACAAACAGATGTGCTAAATTCAAATCACTGGTTTATGACAAAATTATAGGAATAGATTTTTGTTCATGTAGACCTTTTCATTTAAAACCTTCTATATTTGCATTCTGTTCATAATTATCCAGGTAATGAAACTAAATTCTGGGATTCTTTATGTTTTCAACTGTATGGAAGCAGACAGCTTCCCTTCAAAGAGTAAAATTAGAACTAGAGTAGAAGTGGTCGAGGAAATTTAGGAACAGCCAGGCTTAATTAAGGTGTTTCAGATACTATCTTTAGAAGGCATGATTGAATCAACAAATCTAAAGCTGTAACCTCTTCACAGTTAATAAAATAGCTAATGCTGAAATATAACCAAACCTCAACTGAATCTATTATAATAAACTGACTTAAACAAGCAGAACTGTAATCACATACATTGCATACTGTCAAATAATTCTTTCTGGGGGAAAGAAAGGAGTCTGGACAAAGTATGGAAAACGGTAGATTGTATTCAACGCCAACTAGAAATGGGGAAGAGCAAATCATCAGACACATTTCCTGATTAAAGCAAGGAACTTTTCCATGGCCTGGGTGAAATCTGCATTAAAACTTGATCTCCCTCTGTTTTAACCCAGTATTCAACAAGCACCTTTCTGATGATGAAACTGAACTAACACTAATAACAACAGTAGCCCTTAATGCTACTTATTAATTTTGTGCCCCACATGAGAGCTAAGGTATTTACATTGTAAATACCTTTAGCTTTAGATTTATTGATTTAATCATGCATTATTTCTTTTCATCATTATGATAATCTAAGAAGGTATGAATGGCAACTGCTCATTTTCTAGTTAAGGTGTAGTGAAGGTACATTAACTAGGTCAAGGATACATAATAAGAAATTGATGGGGTCGGGATTCAAGGCTACAGAGTTCAGTTCCAGAACTTAAACCATATACTCCATTAACTCCACCTCTGAAAAAACCACCCACAAAGCTGAGGATCAGGCTAGATGATGAAGCCACAAAGCCACTGTGCTAACTGCAGAGACTTCCTGGTTCATCTTCCACTATATCTTTGCATCATAGTCCTATAATTTTAACAAATACAGGTGGTCACAAAAATTTCAGATGGAAACAAAGGCAAAAGTAAATATATCACCTGGTTTCTTTATCTATTTTAAAAGTATTAGGCAATAGATATGAATATATGTTATGTCTACGCATACCAAAATAAAGAGTTTTATTCAACATCAAAGTTGTTATCTGAATAGCAATGTTAATTTGATTTCTATTGTACGAAGATCTCAAGCAATTTCCCAGGGTTTATTTATTTTTTTAGATGTTCATTTATTTATTTATGAGAAAGAGGGTGAGAGAGAAAGAGAGAGAGAGAGAGAGAGCGCTGGGGAGGAGCAGAGAGAGAGGAACACAGAATCCCAAGCAGGCTCCATGCTATCAGTGCAGGGGCTTGAACTCACGAACCATGAGATTATGACTTGAGCCAAAATCGAGTCGGACGCTTAACCTACCGAGGTACCCAGGTGCCCCTCAGAGGTTTTAAATACAGAGAACAAAGAATATCAACGGTTATACCAATATCATATCTAACCAGAAAGGCAACAATTTCAAGCTTGTAAAAAAACAGTGGTAACACTGGTAGTAACTTTTGGTTCAACTGAATATCAGATAGTAAAATTGGGATTCTTCGAATCTCAGAAAATCTAGATATCAGATTTGCAATACTGTTTTTTTTTCTTTGCCTTAAGTATTTGAATTCAGCTGCTAAGAGGGAATTTTTTTTTTATTGCTATCAAGTAGAAATTTGATTACTGATAAAATTTGATACAACACTCTGGGGCATATAAACCACATCTAAGAAAATACCCAGCTTTATTGTGTTTCAGACTACCCAACTGCAGCTGTAAGTGTCCTCAAAATGTCACCAACAATAAACTGCAAAAGGCTTCACATCTCCTCATTAAACAGTCTCCCTAAGGCACTAGGCTGTAAACAGAAATTGCCTGGTTCCTAAGATGGAGCTTATGAATTCAGACATAGACATTGGCACTTTCACTAAACACAAAAGTTTATATTTGAATCTTGTTCGTGTAGTAATCAGTGCAGAGTACATAGAAGCAAAGCATTACTCTAGATAATTACCATATTAATGGGCTTAATACATTTCTGTCATATCCCAAACATCTAGGGCACATTTTGAAATCTAGATTGGAGACTGTGTATTCCTGATACCCTGGGGCTCTTTTCTTGTCAGATTCAACAGTGCACCCTCCAATGACAGAAGACACATCTAAGTTTTTCACACTGAGTGACAAAATCTACATCATATAGTATATTATATATGACTTACCTTTTCTTTAAAAATGGATGAAACAAGTCAATCAAACTTTGAGAAACAATGTCACATAGCTAACTTATTTCATGTTGGAATCAATAATCATCAACATTTAAACAAACCACTAATACTTAATCAAATAAACAAAGAATCTTACTGAAGAAGGACAAGACAATGCTTAGTAAATACACATTTTTACAACAGGTCGTCAGATCCAAACACAAATTTATTTGGTTGCCTTTCAAGGCATTTATGACCACCTACCAAATTTTTAATTTTTTACTCTTGTGCCTGAGCACGGTATTTCAAAGTGATCTTCTAATAACCCCCTAAATAGACTTCATGCCACCTCTATCCATTTGTCTGGATGTGCTTCTTTACCACAGTTGTGGCTCGGTCATAACTCACTGCCACTCACTCAAGTCTACATTTGATAAACATGCCCAGTTCTAGGTCATTCTCTGACACAGCGTGGACACCAAATCACCAATTAAGTGGTACTTTGAAATATGACTTCCATTTGGACTTTGAGGTAAAGTGGAGGAACCGGTGGTTTAATTTATACTAAAAGAAGTTAAAATGTGTGTGTGTGTGTGTGTGTGTGTGTGTGTAAAAGTAGTAAAATTACTCATAGGTAGAGAAGGAATTCAGTTTGAATTTGTCTAATGCTATTTCTACTAATTTTTCCTTCATACTCTTAAGTTTCATAGCTCTGAGAATTACATAAGATAATATATGTCAAGCACAGTATCCATTCCATCAGCTCCCACTGCTTACGTCATTGTGCTTCCTTTCACATGATACTAAAAGTAGATGCAGGTTACAATCTTAACATGGTCAGTGTATATCAACAAGTTTTGGGTTCTGCTTGACTCTTGAAATTGGCTGCACATGCAAATCTCTTAAGCACTGTGCAAAGTAAAGACCCAGTAAAAGGTGCTGGGCAGTGGGGAATGGGAATTAAGGTTACATACCCTGGAGAAAATGACCAAAGACCTTACTATTATATCACCTTCACCGGACTGAACTGTTTTGGAATAGCCTTTTACTATACTTATGGGCAAAGACCACTCTGGAGGATGTTTATGTTTCATAAGTGATATGGGATCGCTCTTAACGTAAACAAGAGTTTGTGTTGTTCCATAGTGTGAACACAAGAGTCAGTAGTATTTGTTATATTTTGCCATGTGGGCAAGAAATGAATCTTAAGTTCTCAAACAATAGAAGGAGAATAAAAATAGAAACAGAAGTTCCCAGAAATCTCGCCTCAATCAAATTTTATCCACATGTATCTGTCTAGAAAATCTTACATCTGGTATTTCACATTCCATCATTTTTCTCTTTATTAAAAGCTTGGATTCTGATTTGCTCCATGCTATGTAAGCTTCAGATTACTTATTTTTATCCTTCAAAGAAAGACTACATCAATATCAACATTAGATCATTAATTAATGGGGAAAACCCAACTGCCAAACTCTGTTTAGGCACTAACGTGTGTTTTAGAGAAGCTCAGATAAGCACATAGGAAAGCAACAGAGCAGAGGGAAGTTCAGGGGCTTTGACAAAAAGAATGCAAGGAAAGGAAAAATAGAGAGCTGAGTTCCAGCATTGTTCTTGAGATTACTGCCAAACTATCACAGATTTTTCAGCAGTTTATGAAAACAGTATTTTGTGTTTTCAAATATGCTCTTAAATTTTTCACAGGATGTATCAGATGGGATGCATTCTTGTCATTTTTGGATTATGTGGAGAAAACAGGCATGCAAAAGACCAAGAACAGCATGTGGGAATAACACTTTCCATGCTATTTTTATGCCACTTTTTTTTCCTCAGAGTATAAAGTGTTGTGAAACGTTAGCAGGGGCAATGCAGTGTTAAAAGGTTTTAAACTATATATCTATCTCTTTTATTGCATTGAAGTGCCCTGTTACGTTTTTAACATATGCCATTATTATTAATGCTAGCCCATCATCATTACTGTAAATTAAACAGCAGATCAATTGCCACATAATAGCAGAGCAAAGGGTATATATAGAAAAAAAATGATGAAATGCTGGCAGGTGATTCATATTTTTAAAAAGCTAGATTAAAACTTTAGATTTGGTTAGATGCTGCCAGTCAATAAATTCTGGCTTAATAGTGTGGCCCTATAGGATACAAGTTGGTATATCATTCCAGCTTATAAAAAAACTTACATTGCAAATGGTGTTCCATGTTTTAAAATAATAATTTACTTCAAAATGTGACCTAAATTTTATTGATAAACTCAACGGCAGCATGTGGTTAATTACTCAATTCGCTGAGTCCTTATGGTAGCCTCCTATGTGTCTCTACATCACAGGTTAGGGGTGCACCAGAGAAGAAAAGGCTTATGACAATTTTGGCAAGGGAGGGGATGTGTGGGAGTAGGGGGTGTATAGAGAGGATAGAGGGAGAAGCAGAATGAGGTGTGTACAATAGGAACATTCCAATCATTTGCTTTTTAATACAACATGTAGCTACTAAGCATAGTTTCAGAAATATTGACCCATGTGCAGCCAAGATCCAGGATTATGTTCTCAGCCTTTGACAAGCAGGGTCTCTGCATGCACCTCACTCTTCTCTTCCCCACACATGGTTCTTGTTCTCAAGAGAAAGGCCTTAATCTGCAGAAGGAGGTTACAGCAATGGAGAAGGGATAAGGAAATAAAGAAAACCTCAATCTGTAAATTATCCTCTGTGTCCCTCTTATGTCCAGGACACTACTCCCAGAAGGTAGAAATCTACCTGTCTCTCTAACCCTAGAAAGGACACCCTGAATGAAATGACTCTGAGGGTATCCGCCCCCCCATCCACTCCAAAAAAAAAAAAGTTTTTTTCCCCTCCAAAACTGGACCCACAACATGGTTTAGGAGTATTCTTATAGAACTATTATTATACAAAGAGGTTAGACTTTTATAGTAATAGTTACAAGTATATTCAGTTACATTATGGGTTAAATAGGATTTGGAGGGCTGTTCAGGAAACATCTTTTTTTTAAATGTGTGTTTGTTTGTTTATTGAAAAAGAGAGAGAGAGAGAGAGAGAGAGAGAGAGAGAGCGCACACATACAATTAGGGGAGGGACAGAGAAAGGGGGAGACAGAGAATCCCAAGCAGGCTCTGTGCTATGAGAGCAGAACAATATTTTTATGGTAAATGACATCCCAAGTTCTAAATTGTCTATAATTTATCCACAGACTTTTACAATATGCTTCAGTTATAAACTGGGAACAGTCCGCACTCTGCTCCTTTCTGACATCAAGTACATTTCACTACCTCAGTTAAAGCAAAAGGCTAAGTGTTGGTTCTTGGAACACAGAATGAGTAAAACAGTCTTCAAAGCAGAATTTGCATTGAGGGATTCAAATAGAACCCAACTAGGAGGGAAAACAGCAAATGAGGGGTACCTCTAGCACCACCAGGGAGACTTTGCAGGAATTAGCGTGTGTTGTGTTAGTTCTTATCCCTGAAGAAGCAAGGCTAAGCTATTTGAAGCTGCTTTCTCAGAGGGATTATCTCCTTCAATCTGTTTTAATCACAACTAAATGCTTGCAATTGCTATATACTGAGCTAGAATTAGAGAATCAGAATTCCATTAGATCTTTGAGATTTGGTTGGAAAAAAAAGAACCACGCACACTCACACTCACACACACACACACAAACGCTTTCTCAAAATTAAATGGTCATTTGCCATTGTTCGGATGAATCAAGAAATATAGAAAGGTTTTATTTTTAAAAACAAGATCAATGCATGAATAAAATATCATATATATCATATATGAAAATGCTTTAGAGTTTAGAGATGATTTTAAGAAATGGTCAAATACATTCTTCAGAAAATGGCTGCATTTGCAGATGGTCCCTATGGCTAAAAATAAGTAATCTGAAAAACAGAATGGCAAACTGAGCTACAATTTATAGACTAGATATTATTTAACTGCTTACTTTGCCCATTACTAAGATTCTGTATTAACCACAAAAATCCTCACACATTTATTTATGACTCCACAAATTTTTAGCGTTCTCAAAGAATGTGTTAATCTATGTGCTGTGATGAGAGAATTCCATATATGATTAGAATCATTGCATCAGATAGAAGCTAACTCACAAAAAGCTATGAGGTTGATAAAACCTCTCTTACTGGCAGTGAGTATTTGTTAGACAGTACAAATTTCCTTTGATGAAATGAACAATTATTTTATTGCATTTAAACTAAAAAATAAAATAAAATAAATAAAATAAACTGAGGTTCAATGAAAGAATTCCATCAATTTAGAGTCTTCAATTCCATGAGAGAAGAAGTTTAACTCAAGATGAAAACATGGATCCTGGAACTAGACTGTCTGCATCTGAACCATGATTCTACTGCCTTCAAGTAGTGCAATCTGTCCTGTCAAATGAAGATCAAGATAATACTGTTTATCTAAGATTGTTGTGAGGATTACATGACCATGTAGCTTACTTAATAAATGGAACTGCCAGGAGCCCAATAGATAGTCACGTTTCCTATTTGTGTGAACCTCATTTAAAACAAAGGATCACATAACCAATCAACCAGGTGAATTTTTATTCTCAATTCTCCCCACCCTCAATTTCAAGACTTTAATGGCTACCTTATAGACATCAATAAGTTCACATTTTGCCCAAGAATGTAGAGCTATCAAGTAATTTTATGCTGACATCAGTTGCCTCTTGACAGCTCTAAGATATGAAATAACAAGCAGTCAACATCAGTGCTCTTAAATCAAGCCCAAGGGCCCCCATGGCACCAGACAGTGTCAGCTTGTTACTGCTAAGGAAATGTCAGTCTAGTCAAAGTGTGGTGCAGTTGTCAAATTCCTGGTTGTATCTGCCCTGGTATAACTAACATTCTATAAGGTAACATTCATAAAGATGCTATAATGTTGCTAAAAACCCTGAAGCAGAACAGCCAAGGTGGCTCTCAGAGTTCAAGAAGTTGTTTGACTTCTTCCATCACTGAGATTCCCTCCCTCCAGGAGACAGACTCATTTTCTCTGTGGGCATGACGTTTAGGATCAGGGAGCATATTTTCTCCCTGAAAATGTTATAAGAATATACAAGCAGACATCAGTATACATGTGATTACTGACTATGGCTTGCAATGTTTATGAACCACTCCTTATATACTCCTTAAATGCTTTGGCTTTCAGAATTACTTGCCCCCCCCCCCCCTTATATTGTAACTGCACTTTAATTTCCTTCTACTTGGCACTGGCCCTGATATCCTGCTATTATCCATTCTCAGTCACAGCATCTTTGCAGGGGTAAGTATCACTTACCTCTAAGGTGACACACGGTTGAATGAAAGGATCTTATTAGAGATTTTCTATTTTTATTTAATTTTTGAGAATAGTTTCCAGGTAATACATATGCTCATTTAAAAGATCCATTTTTGGCTATGCCTATAAAGTACGGTGAAATTTTGACTCTGTTTCAACTTCCCCTTACAACAAGCCCGTTTCTAGGCTCTATGCCACAAAAAATAATAGAATGTACTGGCTGTTCTCAGTCCTATTTTGCCAGTAAATATCACTGCTCATAGATCCAGTTTTTCATTACACTTGGCGAAGACCTTTAGTAGCATTTAAGGGCTTCAATCCCATAGTACTGTACAATCACCAATCAGAGTTCCATCTTTTGAGCCCATGCTAGGGAACTACATTCATCACCATACTGCAGTACCTGGATCTCATCTTTTGCTGACACTACAGACAGTCCCCTGTGACTTTTATCATGAAGAGTGTGTTGGGGTTAGAACTGGGTTATAGTCTATGATCATTAATCTAAAGTCTCACTGTGGACTTTTGTGTGCAGCAAATTGTAAGTCTCCCTCACCTTCTTCATATACCAGTGTCAAAGGAAAAACTTACATCTGTGCTATAAATCAATTTGAATATATGGTAACAGAAACAAACATATGGGTTAAATTTCCTTGAAATTACACATGGTTATAAAATTGACCTAAAAAAAGCACTTGGAAAAACATGTTTGGGATTTGATTGAACAAAAATATTTTAAAATATCTCAAGCTGTTTGGCAAATCTCAAAAAATGCCAAGCAATTTCCAAGTCTACTCACAACTTCCTTTGTCTAACACGAGTCTTTCAAAGCATGACAATGTGTGTGTGTGTGTGTGTGTGTGTGTGTGTGTGTGTGTGAGAGAGAGAGAGAGAGAGAGAGAGAGAGACAGAGAGACAGAGACAGAGACAGAGGGAAAGAGAGAGACAGAATGAAACAATGGGCTTTGTAACTATCTTCAGAAGTTTCATCTATAAAAACAAACTAAAGAATAACATTGCTCAATTTGCTAAAAGATTGTTATTAGTATTGCAAATTTTTATCAGGTACAAGTTCAGCTCTCCACACAAGTAGATTCCAAAGGTATGTACTTGGTGTGATTAAATGATGCCAAAATTATTTGACATGAATTTTCTTAATCAAATGGCATATTTTCTACAGAAAAACTATCCCTTTCAGTTAATTTGGGGAAAAGGCACAGGTTAAAATGCAAATGTGTTACTCTATTAGCATGGGGTAGCTCTTCAGATCACATACTTAATCTCATCACATACTTGATATCAGGGGCTTGATGTAACAGTTGTAACAAACAATTAAGTCTCAACTCAAGAGAGCAGATGAGAAAAGTAAAGAGCATGAGGGCATTTCCAAGGAAGGGTTGATGCATTTGGGGCATGACTGTCATAATCTTGGGCAGTTGGAGATCATTGGATAGTGAAAGTGGGGTAAGCATGGGGGGCTTCTAGAATAGAGATGTGTTGATGGACATGGGGGGGTAAAACTTTATTTGATACAAGTAATTATGCCTGTGTTTAATACCTGTAATTATTATATACGTATGTGTGTATGTGTATATATAGATAGATAGATACATCCATTTACATTTATGTAATATATGGTTCACATATATTATGTACTTTATACATATGTGTATATACATACATTACATACAACATATGTATGTGTAATTGCAGGTATAAGGGTAATATATATATGTGTGTGTGAGTATAGTTTCATAATGAAACTCTGAGACGATAAACTTGAAAATATCTATATGTCTATAGAATATGCATAAAATAGAGCCCTTGAACCAATTAAGGATATTATCTAAATAAGCGTTCATATATCTCCTGACATCCCCATTTCTTTACTTATGGTTGCCTATCTTGGTCATCAATTTGCTAAACTTGCTTCTGATCTTATCTTCAGAATTTTACGTTCCTTCACATCAGTGTGCAACTTTCCCACCAAAAGCTTTCTTAAGCAGTATGTTAGGCAAACAACACTTCCAATTAGAAATGATCACTTCCAACTGACCTCAGAATAAAACCACAACTTTGATTGTGCTAATTCTCTCATCCCCATGGTATTTGTTGAGGCAGACTTCCTCAGCAGTACTTTTAAATTTGAGTACCTCCTCATTCTATGTCTCCTTTAAGTCATACAGTAGAGTGAGAAATGTAACTCCTTCCAAGAAACACTAGGCTAAGACATCAAACTTAAACACAAAACCGTCATTTCATCAGGGAATTTTTGACTACCTGGCATTATGAGAACGAATCTATAAGCTTGTAAAATTATTCATACTTATGCGTGTGACCTAGGGGTCAAGAACCTCATCTTCCCTCATTTGATAATTTATCATGGTATGAACCTGCTCAAGGTTTGCTTTAGGAAAGTTATTAAAGAATGTGTTCCATTCAGCTCTGCCCAGATAAGCCCTCTATACTTGAAGGCCTATTTGCCCTGATTGCTCAGAACCACTCCCTGAAGCTCTTTGTGCTTTGGTAACACTTCTATATTGTGCCCAATCTCTTGATCAATTCACCCAAACTTCTGTGCTTCATTGTTCTCCCTGGCACTCAGTCCTTGGTGTACTCCCCTTTATACATATTTCTACCAGCCCTGTCTCATTTGCTTACTCATCTATTTGCTAGACTCTCTTAGGTCTTGTTTGTATTTCCTCCACATTGTCGAGCGTATAGCACATTCTTGGTATTGCTTAAATACTTTCCAACTGGATAAATGAATGTAAACAAATAAATCAAGTTATAATTACAACTCTGAACTCACCTCAAGTTCCATTTAAATTCTAATGCCTAATTTTTAACTATCTGCCGACTATACCACCTCTCTCTAGAATTTTTATCATTCTGAAATATTTTATATATGAAGAGAAGGATTTCAAATATACCTCCCACCCAATTTACACTTAAACTTTTAAATTACTTTAAACACATCTTATAAATGGGGAAAAATGCAGACCCATTCCACTAACTATCTTATCGGTCAATTGGAATCCTTTCATTTGGAATTGTGTATTGTATTTATGGGTTACTGGAGAACGAATACATAATAAAGTACTTTTGTTCTTTTTTTTAATTAAAATTAAGTTTACTAATTGAAAAGATTCTTGAGTTTTAAGGAACTCAGTTTTAGTTGCAAGACACATTTATTAACATATCTAATAAATAAATTATACATATTAGATAATGTTTTTAAAAGATAATGCCTGTTAGTTTTCAAACATTGGATCATAGTCTATAAGTGAAATACCACTTTGGACCACTAGAGGGAAACTACTTTCAAACTCACTAAAGAAGAATTTTGTCCCCTGGTGATTCAACAAGTCCCCATTCCTGTCTAGTCAGGTATTTGGTCAACATACAAATTAGTATTCTTTATTAACAATAAACATAATGATAATGTTTAATCAAATAAAAGTCCTATTTTCTAAGAGCTAGAAACAAAGAATCATGTAACTGGCAACTGCTGTTTGCATCCCTCTAGAGGCAAAAGGAAATCTATAATTTGCCTTGAGAAAGTAGAAAGAGATCAGAGGCAAAAGACAGAAGCGGCACCAAAGTGCACTCTTATTCCTCTACCATCTGTCACAATCCCTGTCATTCCCCAAAGGCCATGTTTAAAAATGAGACAAAAGGGAGCTCCTAAGAACTTGAAAAAGGTAAGCATTCTGAATCAAACTGAATATTAAAATTCAACCATACAAGCTAGAAACTGCCAGAAATCAAGAGGAAAAATGTCTTCCAGTATAAGCCTATAGTGAAGAGAAGGGTTTTAAAACACGTAGGGAAAGAAGAGAATGAACCCAAAATAAAACCTTTAGAACTATGTATTTCATAGGGAATGGCTGTATGTCTTGAAATTTATTTACTTAGAATATTGGATTAAAATGTAGAGCCATAATTTCAAGAATTATTATACTGCTATGATCTGAACAGATGAATTCATATTACATGTAATAAATTTATAATTGCTCAGCTGTTATATACCGACAAAAATTAATCAGGCACACAAATGCAGCCCTAAGTCATGGAGTGACCACGTTATCTTTTCAGGCTCTCAGCTCTCTACCACTTGGGGGCAGACTAAATAGCATAAGGAAAGAAGGATAAGCAATATAGTCAACAGATTCTATAAGTGATTTTTAAAATATAAATGGATGAGTGGAAGCCACTTAACTGCCATTTGGATCTATCTCACATATACCTGAAGAATGAAAGTATTATGACACAGCCAGAATATAATTTGAATAATTCCACACTTTTTTATGGAATATTTTATGAAAAAAATAATAATAATGCCCCAGGCATTAGTGATAGTGGAAAAAGATACTAGAGAGTCTTTTTTTTTTCCTTTCTATTTCCCTATTCTCTTTAGAGGTTTCCACTAAAGCTATTTTACCAATAGAAGAGTCAATTGTAGTACAAACTTCCCAGCCAATGGACAGATCTCAGATGGATAAATCTCAGTGACCAAACAAAGGTTCAAGCTATATTGATAGTCAATGCTTGTTCTGTCAGTCAGCATGGGCAATCAGGTTTCTGTTTGCAGCAAGTCTAGGCAGGTCCAAAGACAAATCCTCCTCTTACTTAAATTAGGAGATTTCTGTAGGTACACCTGATCAATGACTGATGTCATTACAACAAAAATCCATCTTTCCACGCATAGAAGAAATGTAAAATATAGAATATATAACAATTTGCTCTTTCTCTGACCATAATTAGAGTAAGGTATGAATTAAATGTATCGGAGTTCTGTGGATTCATCTTTTGCTTTCTTTAGATTCAAAGGATGGTTTTCTGAACACCTGACACATGAGCAATTAAGCTCATAATGGACTTGGCCAATGCCCATATTGTCAATGTAGTAAGATCAAATTAAAATGAAAAGTAGAAACATAATTACTTTCCAGGTACCGTAATATTGGACAAGGAGCACAGGCTAATCAAGATCATTGACTTAGTCACTTCTTTAGAAGATGGATCCACAGATATGAACGGAAAAATATAGAGATTGATAGAAGATGAAT
The DNA here is from genome assembly GCF_016509475.1 of Prionailurus bengalensis. Lineage (NCBI taxonomy): Eukaryota > Metazoa > Chordata > Mammalia > Carnivora > Felidae > Prionailurus > Prionailurus bengalensis. Next base: position 30,865,661 of record NC_057350.1, on the reverse strand, counting down.
AATAACCACTCTCATCTTAGAGAAGAACCTCAAAGACCCTAAAATAATTCTGATGACCTAAAGTACAATAATTTGATAAATATTACCTTGACATTGATTTCAATAAAACATCAATAATCTTGAACTTCTCAAGCGTAAAATGTAGAAAAAAAAATTCATCCATTGGTGGCAGTACCAACTACTTACAGAATGATTATTATATCCTAAGCATCGTGTTTAGTCATTCAACTACACATGTATTGTCTAATTTAGGATGTGATTTTGTGAATTAGGTGCCATCTTCTTTAAAAAAAAAACTGAGGTTTAAAAATGTTAAGTAATTTGCACAAATGGTATGGCCCTGGTTTGAATTTAAGTCAGTTTCACTTTGGAACCTATAATTTCAATTTACATTGTCTCTTGTTAATTATAACTCTGGTTTGCTGAGATTCCAGCCCAGCGAAACAACAATTATAAGTAATAGAAATATTATATCATTATTATCCATTATGATAAAATAGCTCTCTTTGGCAGAGATCACCAGGTTTTTGGTGTAATACTTTTATTCTCCTTTTCTTTGTTTATTAATAGAGCCCTAGTTTTAGGAGCATGAATAATAAGCAGTGACAAAACTATACTGCACAGCCTTCCTCACAATGTGTGGCCTTCTGATAAAACGCTGGATAAAAAATGTAAGCAAAAACACCTGTTCTTCTTAAAAGGGGACAGACTCACTAGCCACTTACCCTTTAGGTTTTTGTCATTCTCATTATTCTATAAATAAGATTCTGTGAAGACCTTCTTGCAAACCATGCAGGCAATTATGAGAGGAAGTCCAAAAAAATTACAAACACCTTGGGTACATTAATCCATAATTTCTTTATGACATTAATTTTTAGATATATTTTACTAGCAGTTGAATAAAGTCTCTAACTGGTAATAGTCTGGTTTTCTGAAATGTAAGGAACTGGAAGATACAAACTCAAAGTCACTTCTAGCTCTTAAACTTTATGACTTTATTAGATTAAGCATCCCAAAGATAAGGAGAGACAAACAAGTCAACTTCACAAGCATTACTGTTTGGTCCAACACTGTAAAATTTGATTAGGTAAAGCCCAGACTTGTTGTAATTCATCACAGAATGCCATTCACCCTTGGACCTTGTAACTCAAATATCTGAAAGCAGTTTGATCAGATAAAATCAATGTGGTCTGAATAATGAAATTTCATTTTCATTTACAATTGTGTGATTGTTTATATACCATCACACTTACAATGCTTCTATTTATGTAGTTGTTTTAAGACTGATCTGCAAACTAGACTTTCATGCTGTTCCAAGTTCATATTATTTGTGTGTAAAGGTCAGTTTTGTTTTCTCCCTTTTGCAAAAATGGAAACTGAGGCTTTGGAGACATGAAGTAACTTTATAAGTCACAATAATGCGGTCCAGTACTCTTCTCCCTGTCCCACATTTTAGTAGTAGTAGTAGTAGTAGTAGTATTTAGAATATCCTTGTACTTACAAAATAATGGTAATAACTTAGGCAGATAAATATAAAATCTCCAAACAGATTGATTTGAAAACTATTGTAAAATAAAAAAATATATATATATACTACTGAAATTTAGCCAAAAAGGCCAAAAGAAAAGCCTATTTTTAAAAATAAAACAACTGTAACCATATTCCCTGTGGCAGTGTTACTTTCCAATGAATTGAATAAAACAACTTCATGGTAACAATTTCTCGGGTAACAATTTGTGGTAACAATTTCCCACTCAAAATGGACTGATATATGTTGCTTGGAGTACAATCTTGTTGAAATATAAACACTAGATGACATATTTTTAACAGTTCCCTGTCAGCCCTATGATGTTAGGATTCTATGATTCACAGTCTCTACTCTCTAATACTTACAAATAACGTAGAAAACACAGAAATGGTTAAGTCTCAGGAAATGGTAAGAAAATATGCGTGAACTCTTTGATGGCAGAATTTCATGTGTAAATCTTATACCTGTTGAATCAATGTCATAATTATTGGGCTTAGTTACTAATGACACATTCACTGTTTGCTTTGATAAGACAAGCAAGACACCTTGAAACAAAACAAAACTCCCCCAAACAAATGAACAAACACATCAATAGTACATAGAAGGCAACCCTGTTGAAAGAAAATGAGACCAATGCAAGAAGCAGTTTTTGAAAGGAGTTTGATTTTTAAATATGGAGTCAAATTGGCATCTAGACTAAATAAGGTTGGCAGAAATGGGTCTCTACTGGGGTTGGAGATTTGTAGTTAATATCTGTATAATCATTATCATTGTATACCAAATGGTTTTGATTGTCCCCTCTTTTCAGACACATGGCTAGGTTGCCTTCTCGCTTCTTTATGGTTTTGTGTGGCCATGTGACTTGTTGCAGCCTGTGAGTTGTGAGAGGATATGGCATGTGTTACTATAGATGAAAAGATTTGCGCTGATGTGACAGCCTCTGGAACTCTCCTTTCCCTCTGCCACTGTCATCATGGTGTCAATATCCCTTCGCCCTCAACAGTGAAGTCAAGGCCCCAGTCAATTTGCAATAGGGATTTAAACCAAAGGAGTGATATAAACTTGTTTTGCTTTAAAACCACTGAAATTTCAGACTGTTTGTTACCACAGAATCCCTAACCCATCCTGACTGATAAAATAAAAATTGGTACTTGAAATAACGTATGTACACTTATGCTTTTCTTGTTCCTTTAATTTTTCCTTGACAGAGGGTGGAGTAGGTTATATCATTTTCACATAAGAGGCATTTTCATTTATTGAAAACAGCTGCTAGGTTCCAATTAGACATTTTTTGAAAATGAAGATAAGCTTCATTCTGTCAGCTGTGAAATTAAGCATGACTCTAAAAGCCATCAGGCAAGTGGGATAAAGGTCGTAGATTTATAGATTTGGTGATAATTAAGATTTCTGAATTTTAAAAAAAATGTGTGTTGAGTCATTTCCATGAGTACCTGACATACTAAATTCTGAAGCGTGGTTTTCTATTTTACTCTCAAGATAAAGAAGGACTATTTCCTCTCTTTGCTCAGGGTATACAATTCACTCACTAATAATACAAACTATGTGTACTTTTCACTCCAGACATTTAAAGTTTAACAGGAGAAAACATACACTCATCGAACTCTTCCTTGATTGAGGAATCTATCTTTTATACTTTATGGCTAGAGAACAAAAAATGATGAATTATCTGAATTTTCTAGGTACACTCACTCAAAACTCTGAAAGGAGATATGGATTTCTATTTTACTGTCTTACTACTTCCATAATGGTTTATTTATGAACTGAAAGGTAAGACAAAAAGAACTCAATCGCTTTCTTTTGTGTTTTCAGTTAGATACAGGAATGTGAACTTTTCTATTTTTCTAAGGGCATATATAAACCAGACTTCATTAAATGCTTCCAGATAATACAGATAAAGTTGATCATTTGCAAACAATACATGGATGATATGATGCATACTGGGGATCAAAACATACCTGAAGCCACTAGCAGGTTGTTTTAAAAATAGCTCAGGTATGGGGGGAAATGGGTAAAGGGAATCAAATAGTACAAGCTTCCAGCTATAAAATAAATAAGTCATAGGGATGAAATTTATTGCTTAGTGGCTATAGTTGATAATACTATATTGCATGTTTGAAAGTTGCTAAATTAGATATTAAAAGTCCACATCACAAACAAAATAAAATAAAAAATCAATTGTACTTATGTAAGATGACTTACGTTAACCAGACTTATGGTGGTAATCATTTCTCAATGTATGCAAATATTGAACCATTATGTTGCACACATGAAATTAATGTAATGTCATGTGTCATTTATAGCTCAATAAAAATGAAGACAATTAAAAACATAGCTTAGGTATGTAATGACAAAGCTATTCAGTAAACAAATCATTTCTATTCTTGTTTTTTTTTAATGTTTATTTATTTTGAGAGAGAAATAGCACACAAGAAGTGGTGGGGTGGGAGGCACAGAGAGAGGGATACAGAGAGTCCCAAGAGGCTCAGTGCTGTCAGTGCAAAGTCCAACATGGGGCTCAAACTCACAAATCCTGAGATCATGACCTGAGCCAAAATCCAAAGTCAGACTCTCAACTGACCGAGCAAACCAGGTGCCCCAGTACTTTTTTTTTTTTTTTTTTTTACTTTTCCTTCTTCTTCTTCTTCTTTTAGAAAGAAAGAGAGAAAGTGCAAGTTGGGGGGCACAGAAAGAGAGAGGAGAAAGAGAGAGAGAGAGAGAGAGAGAGAGAGAGAGAGAGAGAGAGAGAGGAGAGAGAATCTTAAGTGGTTCCACATTCAGTGCAGAGTCCAATGTGGGGGTCAATCTAACCACCCTGGCATCATGACCCCAGCCAAAATCAAGAGTTGGACACTCAACCAACTGAGCCATCCAGGTGTCCTGTGTATTGTTTTCACTTATGTAGTATCAAATGTTGTCAAAATAATATGAAAAAAAATCTAGTTCAACTGCCTTTCATATATATGAATAACTGCTAGAAGAGGTAAATTTTTTAAAAACTGTAAGTTTTCTGAATGATTTGCTTTGAGAGAGGATGACGAAGTGAGATTATAGAGAAAAACTGATCATGGAAAAGAATTTGTGATCAAAATTAAGGCACATTCTACTCTCAAATACGGCAAGAACCTTGAGATGTTAAGTAGTTTTGTTTTACTGAAGTGGATCTAGTTGAATTCCAATGTCCTGTGGGTAATAATGATGGCCACGATGATTGCTATGTAAGAACTTTCAGTAAATACTAATTTTTTATTCTTAATCATTGACCCAGTGACTTCAAAATATTTTCAGCAATTATATTATCAACAAAGATGATGATAACCTTAGCCAGATAATTTAAGAGGGAACAGAAGTCAATTAAATAGCCATATATTTTGCTAATTGACTATATGTTGGAAAATCCTGTTATGCAAATATATGCCTCACCTTCTTTGATGTTGTCTGTAGCAACATTTTTCTAGATATTTTTCCTAAGGCAAAGGAAACAAAAGCAAACATAAACTATTGGGACTACATCAGAATCCAAAGCTTTTGTGCGGCAAAGAAAAATCACAAACAAAACAAAAAGGCAAAGTACTGACAAAGAAGATAAATGCAAATGATATCTCCAATAAAGTGTCAATATCCAAAATATATAAAGAACTTACATAACACAACACTAAAAGAATACCCAAATAATCCAGTTAAAAATGGGCACAGGACCTGAACAAGCTTTTTTTCAAATATGGCACACAGATGGCCAACAGACACATGAAAAGATGCTCAACATCATTAATCATCAGGGAAATGTGAATCAAAACCACAATGAGATATTACCTTACATCTGTCAAAATGGCCAGAATCAAAAAGACTAGGGATAACAAATGTTGGCAAAGATGTGGAAAATAAAGAACTCTCGTGAAGTGTTGGTGGGGATATAAATTAGTACAACCACTGTGGCAAACAGCACAGACATATCTCAAAAAATTAAAAATAGAAATACCATATGATCTAATAATTCCACTATGGGGTATTTACCCCAAAACAGACACTAATTCAAAAAGATATGTGCATCCCTGTTTATCGCAGTATTGTTTACAACAGCCAAGATATGGAAGCAACCAAAGTATTTATCAATAGATGAATGGATAAAGAAGATGTGGTACACACACACACACACACACACACACACACACTGGAATATTAGCCATATAAAAGGATGAGATCTTGCCATTTAAACCAACATGGATTGACTTTGAAGGTATATGCTAAATGAAATAAGTCAGACAGAGAAAGATAAATATCATATGATTTCACTTATATGTGGAACCTAGAAAACAAAACCAATGGACAAACAAACAAAAAGTAGAATCAGACCTATAAATACAGAGAACCAACTGATGACTGCCAAAGGAAATGAGGGGTAAGAGTGGGAGGATGTGCAAAATGGTTGAAGGGGAGTGGGAGATACAGGCTTCCGGTTATGGAACAAATTAGTCATGGGAGTGAAAGGTACAGCACAGGGAATATAGTCAACGGTACTATAAAAGCATTTTGTGACAGATGGTAGTTACACTTGTGAGCATAGCGTAATGTACAAGTTATTGAATCACTCACTATATTGTACACCTGAAACTAATGTAGTATTTGTGTCAACTATTCTCAAAAATAAATGAAAAAATGACTTATCTATTAAAATCTGGGAAATCATATCAAAGATACACTTGATCAGAGTTATTGAAAACAGATATTCTAGTGTACATACAAACACACAACATTGTTGGAGATGCTAGCTATATATAGTTGTGTGACCTTTGGCAAAAACTAGAAACAAAGCTGAAAAGAATGACTACATAAATTACAGCCCAGGCAACTGATGAGGAAAAGAAAAAAAAAAAAAAAAGAAATGAATACATACATTGAAGGAAATCTCTTATCACCAAAATTGATTTTTTCATGCATTTTAGATTTTGTTTTGATTCAATAAATTAAATGAGTCAGAAAATGAATTTAAATCTACCCACAAAAATTCATAATAAAATGTATGGTGGATTACTTCTGCTATGACATTTCAATTCACTCATCAGAAGACATCTGATTACTCATGAGTGCTTATATTACATTAGCCTCTTTACTTATGACAAAAGGCTGTATCAGGACTAATCCATTATGGGTTGTTGTTTTCTTTTTCCACTTAAAGCTCATCACTACTATCCACATTACATTCTATATTTAAATGGTAAGACATTGAATTGGTAAATCTTGTTATATAATATAGAGTTGTTCTAAATTATTTCTTATCTCTCAGAATACTGAATAATTAAGATAACAGAGCTTGAGTCTTCAGTGAAACAAGATTATATAAATTTTTGCAATACCATTTAATTTTGAGACATCTCAAGTGGAAAGAAATGCACAGTTTTTCTGAAGTTCACAATAGCTCTCTCTGGATTTTATTTTTCTTTTTTCTAAAACCATATTTGACCTGAACAGCAAGATGAATAGACACAGACAAAATCTTTTCTTCTAATATATTCTCAATTGTAGAGATGTGATACTCCAAACAGAACTGGAGCCACTGTCTTGCTTTCTTAGTTGTTTTGGTATTCTCAGGACAAAAAAAAGGAAATTAATTTCTCCTAAAGAGTTCTCCAAAAGGGGCGCCTGGGTGGCGCAGTCGGTTAAGCGTCCGACTTCAACCAGGTCACGATCTCCTGGTCTGTGAGTTCGAGCCCCACGTCAGGCTCTGGGCTGATGGCTCAGAGCCTGGAGCCTGTTTCCGATTCTGTGTCTCCCTCTCTCTCTGCCCCTCCCCCGTTCATGCTCTGTCTCTCTCTGTCCCAAAAATAAACGTTGAAAAAAAAATTTAAAAAAAAAGAGTTCTCCAAAAATATCTTTCTCAATTTAGTTTCTCATAGGTCTTCAACTGGCTGCAATGCTCTATTAGAGATGTAAGGAATATAATTTAATCCAAAACTTTTTTTCCAGAGACCATCAGACTATACATACTTAATTTGGTTAATGTTTAGATTCAGCTTCCTAACAAGACAATTTGCCATACATGGACCATAGATTTGAATTTATATGTATTTAAAAATCTGGTTTGTGATCCAATGAAAGACATTTAAAGTAAGAGGAGAAGGTGTTTTCTAAACCATCATAGGTAGGAGAGGCCATCTTATTCTGAATGGACAATCTCTGGATGGCCATCCTTCATAGAAATGAACTTGAAGTTTTCAGATTTTTTTTGAGAGAGAGAGAGAGAATGAGCAGGGGGAGAGGGGCAGAGAAATAATTTTAGGCAGGGTTCACGTCCAGTGCCAAGTCCAACATGGGGCTCGATCTCACAACCCCAAGATCATGACCTGAGCAGAAATCAAGTAGGGTGATTAATTGACTGAGCCACCAAGGCACTCCTTCAAACTCTTTCAATACAAGAAAGAGCAAATATCTAACTACCACTTTTTCCTCATTTTCATTTACTCTGAATTATCTGTAGAAGAAGAGTATATATTGATGAATGAAGAAAATCATTAAATTCTTCTACGCTTTACTTTTGTTGTTTTTCAAGTTTCATTGCTTTAAATATCAGAGTCATACCCACAGCAGACACAAATGTGGTTCTTGCTGATAGAAATGTTTGATTCTTCCTGGAATTGTCCAGAGGGATGTTTCATCAGAGTCACAGTCTCTAGAGATGAAAAGATTTACATTTTGTCTTTTGCAAACAGGGCGATTGTTTTCACTCATCTGGGAAGGAAACCAAAAATACTGGTCCAGGGATTAATTTGGGAGCCAAGCTATAAGGAATAGAGTTGCCAGATAATCAAATTTAATACAAATAGTTTTAGTTTTTAAATCTGGCAATTCTAATTATGAGCTTTTCATCACCATCCAGTAGCTTCTTCCAGGAGAATGCAGACGAAGTTCTGCATTAAAAAAAAAAAGAGACGAAGGGATCTCTCCAAAAGCACAAAGCACCAGGCACACTAGACAATCAACCGAAGCTCTTTCTGCTCCTTCTAGAGCTATGTCATGTATGCACAAAGCTGCTATTATTTTGTAAAATGACATATTTAAGGTGATAAGGTGCCATTTTTGAGGTTGGGGAGGAGGTAGTGAGGATGCATTATTATTATTTTTTTTAAGTTGACTTATTTATTTTGAGAAAGAGCTAGAGTGTGAGCAGGGGAAGGCCAGAGACAGAGAATCCCAAGCAGCCTCTGTACCAGCAGGCAGCATGGAGCCCAATGCGGGGCTTGAACCCTCGGATCCTGAGATTATGACCGGAGCCGAAACCAAGAGTCGGAGGCTTAACTGACTGAGCCACCCAGGCGCCCTAAGGATGTATTACTGAACATTTTTCAAGGGTAACTAGCATGAAAAGTGATATCCTACATTATCAAATGCAGAGACAATATCTTTCATACATGATGCCTTTGCTCCTGATGGGAGCAAAACAACATCAGTATGACATTTGATTTTGAAGCGAAGGTTTCTAAATGTTTTAGCGACTTTTGAAAGCACGGTTTGTAGGATAGCACATTCCTCTAGTTTTTGTACTAAACTGTGAGATCTCAATTAAGAATTTTTTTTATTACAGAACCATAGCAAGGAGATAAATTTCTTCCACACACATACCGACATAAACAAGTTTTATGTTAGGTGGTTTATGTCTCTATCTTTTTCAAAGAATGCTTTATTTTCAAAATTCAATTTGGCTTTCAGAAAATAGTTTATTGATCTATTAGTGAACTTATCTCTTTGAAATAGTGTCACACTGCATTTTTTAAATGTGTGTTTAACAGAAGCTAAGATTTTGCTCTAGAAGAAACACATTGCAATGTGTTTAATGTGAGATATGTTTCATCATACTAATAACCATATTTTACAATTTTGAGTGTTGCATATACTTTGCTTTGCCCAAATAATCGAATGCTTTAAAAAGATTTTTAAGATTTTCTTATTTAAAAAAATATTTTGGTTTTATATTTTATTAATCAAATTCGATTCCATATGTATCAACAGAGCTCTCAATAAACAAAAAACAAAAAAACATGTGGGAGATTTCTGAAAGGTAGCTTTTACCCAAGTAGACTAAAGCAATATTTTGAAATTTGTTTTAAACAGGGCTCTTTTAAAATCCAATACTTACATAGATATATCATTGGTTACTGAATAAATTAATACATTTTTCAGTATTTACTATTTGAGCAAACTTGAAAACTGAAATAGAAAACATATTTATTTTCATTTAATATTTAAATTATTCTTCTATTTCTAATGGGACTATGTGAAAGAAGAGAAAATAGGATATTCTCATTAATTCCTCTACCCAAAATATTTCCATGTCTTTTTAACTTATTTTTATAACAGAAAAGAAATTACCTGAAACAAATATATACAACATAGGTTATTTAAAAAAGTCTTTTTTTTCTAAAGAAGCATAAAGGATATACACACACACACATAAATATCTAGGTAAATATTCAGGCGTATTCTCCTTTAAATATTATAAAACTTATTTCATATTCCATCTTAACAACTCTGGAAAAATTTGAATCTTTATTATTTTTACATGGAAGTCTAGCAATTTTTCAAAATTCAAAGTAGTTTTTTGTTTATTTTCTTGTTTCTTTTTTGTGGCCTTTTTTTGTACTGATGGCAAATGATAATTTTAAAATAGGTACTAAAAAAAAGTAAAATAGTTATTGAACTTGGAGCGAAGATGTTGTCCTTCAGGCTGAGGATTTTTTTTTTTTATCATAGGCTTTAATTCAGTTTTGACAATGCCCATGTGAACATGGGTGAATTCACAGATTTAAATTTAATGTTTCAGAGTTGAAGATAAAGGGAGAAACCAACAATATCTCAACACCACAAACTGTATTCTTCTATCCTTTTTACATCCCATCTGAGAGCATCATCCCACAACGTGTCAGCTTATAGTGCTGACGTATTGCTGTGCATGGCACATTCTGGGACTTGGATATGTAGGCAACCTTCAGTTTTATAGTCTAACACTAAGAAAAAAGCAATCAGGGTGATCCGCTAGAAAATGAAATGAGGCATGCTTCCACAAGGGCAGCTGAAATTCCTTGGTTTACACCTCTGTTAGAAATGCAGTGTTTAAAAATTCCACAATGACAATTGGATGCTTACTGTATATTTTTACAACTACACTTGAAGATTATTTATTTTTCAAATGTCACAAAACAAGGTTCAAAATCTCTGCAAAATCAAAGCAAAACAGCCATCTACTTTTATTGAGCAACTTTTCAAACAGAACTGCTTAAATTAACTCATTACTGAAGACAACTGAGAGAGTCCTTATGAGCAATAAATATTCCGAGAGGAGTCAAAGAGCTGGGGGAGTAAATTCTTTACAGACCAGTTATAACAAAACCCAAAGAGAAATAAATAATGCAATATATAGAACTGATCATTGTAGGGTGAAATACTACAGGCTTACAGATGCATTTGCCAAAAACTATGTTTACCTACATATCCTCTACCTATCTGACACATTACAAATAAATTTACTCCTCTCGTAAGAACAATCTTCTGAGCACAATACATAGATGCATGTACCAAATTTATCGCACTGCTATTGGACCAGAAAAAGATCAAATTTTCTCATACAAATAAACTGAAAATGGTTCTTCCAATTTAAGGCCCATAAAACACTTATTCAAGATAAAAGCAGGTTATTTAGCAATATTGGAGTTCTTGAGATGCACTATGTGTGCACCAGAATGAAATAGAAATTTCCGTGATGGAAAATCATCCTCCTTCCCTCTCGATACTATAATAACCTTTTAAATCATGTTTGACATTTGTAAGTTGAATGAGCTGCAGCCCTCTAAAGTCTATGTGGTAATATATGTGGTAAACCCTTTCTGGAGCAGTAATCTCATTGCTGTGTCTAACGGCTCTCACTTCATGTGGCCGACTGGGCCCCAAGAGACTTATTTGACTCTGCCTTTCTCGAGCCACTGGTTGCTAATGTTCCTTATTATGAGGAAAGCAGAAACGTGCCTTCAGGCAATGGCCACTCTGCTAGAGGTACAGCCACCAGCCAACCTTCTGCTGAGCTGTTTTGTTTTAAACTATTAAATATGCACATGCGTTATACAAAGGGGGTTCTTTGTGCTTCAAAAAACAACATGACAGTGATATTTACTCTGCTCCAATTGCTAATCTGACAAGCTCCATCTGGTAAGCAGACCCTTTATCTTCCCATCACCCTAAATCTCTGAAGGAAAGTGGACACTAGTGGCATATGTCTATGGCTGGTCCTTATGCTTAACGAGGTAGAATATTTATAGGTTTAAACTTTAAGGATACCTATAAGACATGTTACTTGGTGCTGAGAGGAAAGCTTTTCCACTAAACAGAGCTACATGAGTCCATTTTCTATCACCTCACTTTTCCATTTAGAAAGGAAGCCCAGCAATGTATCTCCTTACAAAGGTGAAGTGGAGATTTAATTCTTCTTAAAACATTACATGATTCAGCATTCCCAGAGAAACCTCAGCTTATCCTTAGTTCTTGACTTCTCGCTTTTATTTTTATTGTCTTCTCATTGATCGGTCTTTCCTACTCAAGAAAGCATTGTGAAGGCAAGAAATGTATATTATTCCATAGACACAGAAGATGCTGTCTAATATTAGTTGTATGAATAAATGTAGACATTTCCACTCTGTTAAAAACATGGAATATTTATATTATAGGAGTATAGATGGTGTCAAAACAATCCTTCTACCATATCCCCATATCAAATGCATAGGTTGGGTATTTTTGCCTTCCACAGTTTACTAAAGAGTAAACTCTTGTCCTTTGTTACTCATTAAGCAACTCACTCATGGAGTGTTCATCCTGTGCAATCTATATTTGTCCATAAAAATATTATAGGGATTCCAATTTTCAAATTAGCATACTACTCTCTACATATATTTAACCTATTGTGTTTTGTCTTGTTTTGTTTTGTTTTGTTTTGTTTGGATGGAGTGCTTCAAAACAGTTAACACAGATTACTTCACAGTTCCTAAGAGTCAGTTCACAAGTGGGTGAACAGGGTAGTTGTGGCTCAAGGTCTTTTACCAGTTTCAGATAGATTTCCACCATTGTAGCCGTCATTTTAGGGACTGACTAGGGCTAGAAGATCTGCTTCCAACCTGACTCACTCAGGTAGCTTAGCTAGCAAGTTGGTGCTGGCTGTGGTCAGGGGCTGTCAGTTTCTTTCAGCTAACCTGTTGTGCGTTGTAGCAATTTAGAAAGACACTGGCATGGAGGTACTATTATATATTCATATCTAGAAATAAATGTGTATCCTGAGGGAATTAGTAATATCTATCATTGAATTTGGTAGCATATTAAATCCCATGAATTCCAGGTATGGAGGGATTAACATTAGTTATTTGTTCATTTTAAGGAAAGAAGTATTAGTGCTGTTTCCTATCAGATGTGGACGAAAAAAATCTGAACACGAAAAGATAAAACATTGTCTTACTCAATTTGTGATTTATATACAATCTGAAGCCGACTTTATATGATTGGGATATAAAGGTATCTAAGACTTTGGTTTAGAAGTGGGAAATAAATGATGAAATTCCTTGGCCATTTTCTGGGTCACTTTCTCACTACATAGGTCACAGCCAGCGGCTGTTGTTGCCTTCCAAGTACATATTTCAGCTAGATTAATGTATTCTTTTTATTTAGAGGATAATTAGAATATTTTCCAGTAAGTATTTGAAATTACAGTTGATTTTAAACTTTTCAAAATAATAGAATGAGTTGGAACACAGTAGAAAAGATTTGGAAATTTGGCACTATCAACTAGATTTGGTGCCCATAATTACCAAAACCTTTAGGAATTTATAGCTCAAGGGGCACCTGGGTGGCTCAGTTGGTTAAGCCTCCGACTTCATCTCAGGTCATGATCTCATGGTCTGTGAGTTCGAGCTCTGCATCAAGCTCTGTGCTGACAGATTAAAGCCTGGATCCTGCTTCAGATTCTGTGTCATCCTCTTTCTCTGCCCCTCCCCTGCTCCCACTCTGTCTCTCTCTCTCAAAAATAAACCTTTAAATAAATAAATAAATAAATAAATAAATAAATAAATAAATAAATATGTATAGCTCAAGAATGTTCATTAAATATATGGAAATATACATGGGTACACTTATTGGTTTATTGGTTTTATTTGCTTAGCTAGTACAACTTACAATTATTTGGGGGTGATTGTGAAAAGTGAAGGGTTAAGCCTAACACTTATATATGTATAAAGAGAAGGGAAGCTTTAGTCAGAGCAATAATAGTTATGCTTAAATTAAGTGCTCGCTATGAAAAAGGCGATATTCTCAGTAATTTACTTGCATTAGTTCAATCAATCTTTTCAACCACCTTATGGGGTTGGTACTATAATTATACTCATCTCATTAATAAGAAAGCTGAGGCTCAGAGAGGTCAAGTAACTTGCCTGAGGACACATAGCTAGTATGTGCCAAAATTTAGCTGTTTAGCTACAGTAGTGTGTTTAGCCACCACATTGTGCCTCCAGTAATATTTGAAGTTACAATATTTGACAACTGGTTTCTGAACTAAAGGAAGTCTCATTTTAGCCATTATTAGGAGTACAAGGGAGGCAGTTAGAAAAGGAAATTTTTCATTTAACTGTTTATGCCTATTTTGCAAATAGATAATTTTTGTGCACATGTGAATTTAGATATCCACATTTATATGTGTGATAGGATCTCATTAAACATTTGATGAATGGATAAATTGATAAATGAATAAATACATGGATCTCTGTGTAAAATATATCTATATCACTCTATCATTATAAAAGCTATATACAGGGGAGCCTGGGTGGCTCAGTCCGGTTGGGCAACTGGCTTCGGCTCAGGTCATGATCTTGTGGTCAGTGAGTTAGAGCCCCACATTGGACTCTGCACTGGCAGCTCAGAGGCTGGAGCCTGCTTCAGATTCTGTGTACTCCCTCCCTCTCTACCCTTCCCACACTCGTGCTCTGTCTCACTCTGTCTCTCAAAAATTTTTAAAAATGTTAAAAAAAAAGGTTTTAAAGCTACATACGAATAGTTAGAATCCTCTACTGAGCATCATGTCATAAATTGCATTTTGCTAATGTAATTGATTATATTATCAGCAATGATGGAATCTAATTAGATTTCTCCTAATCACCATTGGTAGTTATCCTGACAATAACATTACCACTAATAGCAACATATTAGGGAATCAGTATGAAAATTATGAATAAAAATATCTTTAGAAATGTTGTCGTCCTTTTAAATCAGTAATGTATGATTTAAATTTTTTTAAATGCACCTATTCTTCCAATGTAGGTTTAAGACAAGTCCCCAACTGCATCTATTTCAGTAGATTATAGCACTTAAACCTCTCCTATAAAAAAGTTCTGGATATACCCATTATCCAAAATGTGGAGGTTTTAATGAAAAACAAAAACAAAAACAAAAACAAAAACTTGAGGTGGAGAGAAAGAGAGAGAGCGGAAAGGAAAAGGTCACATGGTTTATTCAAAAGTGAAATGGGGCACCTGGGTGGCTCAGTTGATTGAGCATCAGACTCTTGATTTCAGCTCGGGGCATGATCCCAAGGTCATAAGTTGGAGCGCCTCCCCCCCTAGCCAGCTCCTTGCTGAGCATGGAGCCTGCTTAAGATTCTCTCTCTGCCCCCTCAACACACACCCCAAGCTCCTGCACATGCTCTCTCCACCTCTCTCAAAAACAAACAAACAAAAAAAAGTAAAGAATATGGAAGAATACCAGAGTCACCTGACTGGCTCAGTCTCTAAAGCATGCTACTCTTGATAGTATTATGAGTTCAAGCCCCACATTGGGCATGGAGTGTACTTTAAAAAAAAAAAAAAAAGGAAAAGAAAAAGGTAAAGAATGCCAAATGAGAAAATGATTAGGTTTAATGTATAACACTTTTTTCTTCCTCTTACCAACAACTTATTTTTTTTTCTTTCAGCCTGTTACTAATAGTATCTTGTGTAGCATAGCAGAAACAAAACTAAAAATTCCAAACCAATATAAAAATAACCTTTTTAAAATTAGAAAAATGAACAGATGGGTTGGACTGTTACATTCATGCTTCCTATATTGTACTAAATTGAGTTAAAAGGAATAACCATCTCTTGGGGTCCCTGCCTAAATATCTAGTTAGAGCCTGAATCTTAAGCTACTATTGATTATCTTTAATTCTGAGTGGCTGCACCATAGACTAAACTAACTGTCTCAATAACTCTTTCTTAGAATACATCTTGGAATATGTAAGACAGTTTTTACAAATGGATAAAACTCTAGGCAGAGTTCAATAGCTTAAACAAGAGCAATAATAAACATGTGATTTCCCTACAGCATTAAATATTAAATTCTGTATCAATTTCTTTTTGGCTCTGAATCTATGCTAATCTGCAAAAGTGATTAAAGTTACAGCATACGCATTGCTACCCATGTTGTGTATACACAATATATAACATGTATGGCAGATTTATATGTTTATGGGTGAAAGAATGAGTTATTTTTTCCAAGTATGAGAATATGATGAGTGTTATAGAAATATTTGTATTCCATATTTATTTTCATGACTCTGCCTTTTTCTGTGTCACCCAGGCTCAGAATGTTTGAAGTAAGTTGGAGTCCCCACCTTCCTTCTTTTAGTTGCATCTAATTGGCAGACCTTGCCTGTCATTCCTCTGCTCTTTCATCTGTGTCATAGTCTTTATTCTTACAGCTGCTCTCTAGTCCCACTCTCAATTAGTCTCAGCTAAGATTTTGCAGTCATGACTTAATGCACCTCTCTACTTTCCTTCTTTGTTCTCTCCAAATCACCCACGGCTCTCACCAAAGTTGCTTTTCCTAAAACACATCCTGACACCCCCATGCCACTTCTCTCTATCCCAGTGTCCCATCCCCTATCTCAATGTCAATTTACGCAACACTTACCCTCATATTTTAGGCCTGCCTGGATGCAACTCCAAATCACTTTCCTAACTTTATTTTTTAAAAATGTTTCGCATTCAGTGAAACACCACTGATTTTATTCATACGTGCTTATCTTTTCCCTCTTTCTAAAATACTTTTTCCTTATTCTTCACCATATACATCCTACTTACCATTCGAAATCTGGTTCGAATTCTACTTTTTTTTTTCTGTGAAATTTCCTGGGCTCTCATAATTCTATTCACCACAAAAGAAGAAAATAACACCTCTGGCTTCTCAGATTTCCTGGCTACTGATTAATCTAGACATTATAACAGACTTTTCATAACCAGTGTTTTATTGTAATTATGTTCACATTTGTCTTATCTTCCCTACTAACTAGAAGCACCTTACGTGCATATCTATTTGATTCTGCAGTGCCCAGCATGCTGACATGCACTTAGGAAACATAAACGAATGAATGAATGAATGAATGAATGAATGAATGAATGAATTTGTCCATAACAGAAAAGAATTTGAACTCGAGTCTCCTCAGTTCCCACCAAGGTGTTCTGTTCACTCCTCTGCTGATGGCAACTTGCTATTTAGTCAGCTGTGAACGGTATGGTGCCCCAACTTCAACACTATACTTTCACAGTATCAAATAACCCTCATTACAATTTTCCACGACTGATGTAAACCTTTCCCCACTGCAATTCAGTCTCCTTATATTTTCCCCTGGTCTGAAGGCAACATGACGGAGTAAGAAGACAAAAGGCCTGTGAGGTTAGCAGTCTGGATTCTAGGCCCCCCTTCTCACAAATTTGTTAGCTTGGCAAATCAGTTAGCCTCAGTTTTCTTACTTGTTAGATGAGAGGTTTGGACTGGCTGATTTGGGAGTTCCTTTCCAGCTCTGAAATTCAGTGGAGGTGAAAGGCATAATCTGCTAACCTTGACCTTTAGAAAATCATTTTACATGCCTGAGTTCCTAAGAATTATTATTAAAAGACTATCTTCCCTGGTGCTAGTTGGTATGGTTCTAATACTCATTCTGAGCTCTGACTTTCAAACTCTGTGTGAATATTGTTCAGTTCACGCTGAGAATTTCCCTACATCTGTGTCACAGCCCTTAGAATTTCCCTGGAATTCTTCACCCAAAAGGCTTCATTTCCCTATCACTGAATCCTTTGACGGTTTTAACCCCATTCATTATTTGGTTGAGGAGGCTTTGCTGAATAACCCACAAGCTTAATGCCTGGCCTCTTTGGGTAGCCATCCATTGACAGACTCCTGCATCTGCTGCCTGGTTTTTCAACCATCTTGGCACTTGTCCAGTGACTCCTCTTCCTCTTTCTGACCTTCATAAGTATGCCTCTTCATGTCAATGTGACTTCTCTCCCAGACATGGTCTGTTTTTCTCCTTTCTACCCATGTTCAAGGTCTGTTTCCTTCCTTTTCTATCCTGTACAAACTTCTTTTACTTCTTTTGTTGGCCACTTTCTTTGTCCTCTCTTCAATGTACAGACTCTGAGTGTTCAGTGGGGTCTAGAAAAGTAGAGGCATTGATAAAATTGTGTGGACTTGACATAAATGTGGGAAAATAATCAGAACCAAGTGACAGAAGCACAAATGTTTCAAGTTACAACCTAGATGGCAGACAATTGAAAATACAATACAGTAAATGTGCTATGGTCTATGGCAAACTTCCAGGGGAGGACAGGATTCCGTCATTTCATCACAAGTATTCTGGAAGCTGGTTCTTTTAACTGGCTCTGCCTTGAAAGAAATCATCTCTGTTCTGTGAAAAGGGTACTTAGACAAACACCTTAGGGCACTCATTTTAACTTCCTCTCACTTCCAAAAACCAACAGATTCTTGTTCAGTCTGAAGATTAACATGCCCAAAGTTTAAACTCAAAAATATCAGTAATTAATAGGTCTAGATGAACATTAGACCCACTAATGAAACCCCAAAAATTACACTTACATATCACCTCCAGGTTGAGTTGTTTGGGCCTGGATATCAGTATTTATAAAAATTTCCCTCCAGCAATCATGAATCATGCCCCTTGGTATTTATCCAAAACGGTTAAAAACTTATATCTGAACTACCCCCTGAATACGGATGTTTACAGCAACTTTATTCATAATTGCCAAAACTTGGGAGCAACCGAGATGTCCTTCATAGATAAAGGACAAACGACGAACTACGTTATATCTAGATAATGAAATACTATACAGCATTAAAAAGAAATGAGGTATTAAGTCTTGAAAATACATGGAGGAACCTTAAATGCCTATTACTAAGTGCAAGAGCCAATCTGAAAAGGCTACGTACTGTATGGTTCCAAGTATATGATATTCTGTAAAAGGCAAAATCATGGAGATAATAAAAAGATCAGTGGTTGCCAGGGACTGGCGGGGTGGTGGGGGAAGAGTGAATTGGTAGAGCACAGATAATTTTTAGGGAAGTGAAAATAGTTTGTATGATAACATAATGATGGATACATGTCATTATACATCTGCTCAAACCTAGAGAACATAAAACAGGAATAAAATATAATGTACACTATGGACCCTGGATAATAATGTGTTAGTGTGGGTTCACAAATTGTAACAAATATACCACTTTGGTGGGAAATGCTGATAATGGGGAAGGCTATGCATATGTGGAGGCAGGAGGTATATGGTAAACTCTGTACCTCCCTCTTAATTTTGCTGTGAACCTAAAACAGCTCTCTCTATCTATATCTATATCTATATCTATATCTATATCTATATCTATCATCTATCTATAATAAGTAATTGTCATGTGCAACTGAACTTGAAAACTCAGTCTGACTTAGATCCACCTCTGGTGGCTGGGAGACCAGAGGGCTAGAAGTTTATCTAATGACTACCTAAGAACCATTTTGATCTAGGGGCGCCTGGGTGGCGCAGTTGGTTAAGCATCTGACTTCGGCCAGGTCACGATCTCGCAGTCCGTGAGTTCGAGCCCTGCGTCAGGCTCTAGGCTGATGGCTCGGAGCCTGGAGCCTGTTTCCGATTCTGTGTCTCCCTCTCTCTCTGCCCCTCCCCCGTTCATGCTCTGTCTCTCTCTGTCCCAAAAATAAATAAACGTTGAAAAAAAAATTAAAAAAAAAAAAGAACCCTTTTGATCTTTTATACATTTTCTGGCTTTGTGATAACTTAAGTCTGAAGAAAAAGGAAAAGATTTATGTTTCTCCATTCACTGATGATCTCAAAAAAATGACTCCTGTTAATTTAAAAGTATAGTCAAGACAAGGAGTCAAAATATGAGAGAAAAAGCACAGTCAACCCTGTTCAAGTGTTTCCTGGAAAAAGGTGGGAAGTGGGAGGTGGGTAACATGTCTAAATGACTTGAATGGCTTCCCATTACTACTGAGCAAAGATCTAACTAACTTTGCGTCTTGGCCTAGAAGGCCCTGTGCAACCTAACTTCTTTCCTTGCTCTTCAGTCTCATGTTACACATGCCTCTCTCCAATCCTTCTTTTTTTTTGCCTTCCAGAAGCAGTAGCTGACCTTTCAGCCTTATTAAGCTTTTTCCATGCTTCTGTCTTACCACAGGCCTTTTTTATCTGCCTATAATATCTCCCCAATGGTTCTTAAACTTTGGATATTCTGAAACTCTCAATGCCCAGGTCATGTTCTGAGCAATTAAATCAGATTTCTAGAGAGGAGATCCAGGCATTAGTAACTTAAAGAAACCCACAATTTCTAATGTCCTTCTGATGTGCAACAAAGTATGTGACCCAGTGTCCTAATGTCTTCAGCTCATCTGCTTAACCTCCAATTGGACTTTAGGTCTCTGCAAATTTTCACTTTCTAAGGAAAACTTCCTTAATTCACAGTCTGGTTAATACCTCTGTGTACAATCTCTCAGGACCAACCACCTTTCCTCATATCACAGGGTTAATATTATATTTATTAGTTGGGTCTACAGTCTCTATCCCAATGTCAACACTAGACTGTACAATCTATGTAGAGAGTGATTGTACCTGCTTTTGTTAACCAGAGTACCTCCAGTTCCACAAAAACAAACAAAAACAAAATTTGCCAATATCCAGATCCTTAAATCATAACATATACAGATTTAATAAATCATCTGGTCATCATACAGATTTGTAATGGTGCTATAAATATATTGAGAACTTAGCTTCTAACTTTTAATGATAACATTATGAGATCTGATTATACTGGTAAAGATAATATAAAACAGTGTAATAACACTTTTCAATTCCGGACCCAAGGTATAATCATTTGTATGCACAGGCTTGAATCATCCCTAGTCTCCTTCATTTTCCCCCCAGTACAAATGAACGCGATCCACTAATTGTAGATCCGTTGTAACACATTCTGTTAATGCAGTTGTTCAGGAAAAGTGTGATTACATTTTTGTTTGGGTGTATTTTGTAAAAAATCTGCCACGTTGAAAATTTCCTCAGCTGTTGGTTCACAGAGGGTGTCAGACCTGTGGGCTGTCACATGGTCAAATAAGGAAAACAACACAACAGGCATGTTAATTAGTATTGCATAAGCACAGCCATAATGAAGTCTAATTGCTTTGCTGTGGCAGTTTCCATAAGACCCCAAACCCAAACCCATACCAGTCTTCCGTGAAGAAAAGTCAAAACAATGGGAATTTTTTTCCAAAAAAAAAAAACTTGTATGCTTTTAAGCATACTGGCTTAACATGCAAATATTCTATAGAGATGTTTGTCTCCTGAATGCTTTTGCTCTATACCACTATCTCTGTACTTTTCTCCTTCTCTATCTGTCACCATCATCCTTTCCACGCACACATTTTTACTAAGTGCTGTTCATCTGATTCTTGCCATCTAAACTAGCTCCCACAATTTCTAAAAACAATTTCATGCTCGGTCAGTTTTGCAGTCTGTATTTGATCTTAGTGTAGAAAAGAGAAAGAACAAAATTTATCACGACACACATAAAATAACCCTGTTCTTCAATAAACCCAAGAACTAAATGGCAAACCTAACAGTTTTTCATGAACCTAAATTACTATACACAAGATATCCGCTTTTAATCAAATTTGGAGTGATTCAATGAGGAGCTAATAGCCAAATGCCAATTTTATACATAATATCGTCACTGACCCTAAAGGAAAAAAAAATAATAAAGTCTGTATGTGCTTATTTGGTCAGTTTCATTCATGCTTATGTTAATTTAATTCAAACTTTTCAAGGAACAAGGACTGCCAATTACATTAAATTATACTCTAGGGAGAGGCCTTGTGAACAAGTGGATTACAATCTGCAAAAGAAAAAACAAGACATCAAAGCATCTCAGTGATCTGAATTGCCATCATCTTTTAGAATGGCATCCTAAGGAATTTTAAGAGCAGCAGAATATGAGTGGCTCCTCTCAAATATCTAAAATCCTCTAAAAATCCCTGTCCCACATAAATAGCCTTTTACTATGTTTCTTTAAATTTTATTCTTGCAAAATCAATAGTTTGGATTCCGACAGTCTAAAGATGTGAAAGAAATAGCGTGCTTCAAGATTTGAGGAAGGGAAATAAATTCTGAAGTATCTAGGGATTGCGTGCTTCAAAAATAATCCCAGCTTTATTTCTTTTTTTTTCTTTTCAATAAAAGGAAATGTATCATAAAAGCATTTTGAATTTAAAAAGGAATAAGGGGTTATTGGTTTGGAGGAATAAGAATAATTCCTGCAGCTGAATTCAGAAATCCATTAAAAGATAATGTTAAAACAATATCTACCCATTTGAAAAGCATGCTGCGATTCCATCTTATGGGATTTTTTTGTAAGGGCATAACTCTCTAAAGGGAGCATGTGTTCATAGAGGGGTTTGTGGGTGTTTATGTGTACAAGTGAATATGTGTTACTGTGCATATAATATAGCATCTTACTTTACAAATACTCATGGGTTTATTTCAAGAGTAGAAGGGATTGTATGATGAATCAATTCCATAAAACAATAGCTTAAGAACTCCAGATGTAATGCTTTTGCACTTTGTCTAATAAGCAGAGGGATTTGTCAAAAAGGGCCTTCTTTTCTAAGAGAGTCCAAATGAACATCAACCTCTATTTTTATCTGTTTAGAATTCTAAGTTGTCTTTTGCTTGTACAGAGGAATCAAGAGTGAAACCATTTGCACTTCTATCTTTGCAGCATATTATTCAACATCTAGTAAGGTCCAAAGTTCTGACATATAATTTAAACAAACTCCTGGCTAAAATGCAACGAACAAATAAGAAAAAAAAACTAAGAATGTTTCACATAGTTTTCAGGGTACACTTCAAGAACAATAGACTAAATATTTATCCAATACATTCATGTGAAGGATAAGGGGAAACCGCATGGATAAAATGGAAAAAAAGCCAAACAAACAATTTTCAGCATAGTTCAATACATAAACATTGCTTTTAAGTTCCTCTCAAAGTTACAAAATGAGTGTAAGAATAATCTACACTGATGACGTCAAGAAGGCAATTTTATCATATTTGCAAAAAAGATATTGTCTTGTAATTTCAGGTCTCTATGCTCCCATAGTATCTTTGGATATTTTAAATTCATTTTATTTATTAGTATGGAAGATCTTCAAGATATATAGGATTCATTTAATGAAACATGGTATAAGAAAATGTCTATAGTAAGCTACCAATTTATAAAACACAAAGCTTAATGCATATGCATAGATTATTCACAGATGTTAGAGATTTGTGTAAGAAAAACAGCAACATTTGTTACTTCTAAGAAGGAAATCAGATGCGTAGGGGTTAGAGTGAGAAAGAAACCCAATTTTCCCTATGTAGCTTTTATACTTTTGGTTTTGTACTAATAAAGCGTTATCCTTTTAAAAATAAACAAAAGTTAATGTTAAAAATATATTTGACTACCATTGTAAACCTAGATCTTTATGGAGACTTTTTTTATCTTGCCTTCAAGGAACATGTATGTAGTTTGGAAAAATGAGCGAAAAATAAAAGACCAATTCTGTCAAAAGTCGCATATTCAGGACACCATATGGGAACAACGTTGGCCAAAGTAGAGTCCCATTTGATTACAGAGGCGTGTGTGTGTGTGTGTGTGTTGGTGGACTCCGTAAAGCTGTGGAGAGTAATGTAGATGTAAGTGCATAAGTGCTGAAGTGAGGCAAATGGATCAGATGGCAGAAAAATTTTTTTTTCATGATTGTAAAAGCAATCAGTTATACTAATAAGCAGTTATACTTATTTGATTGTCTTTCCTTTTCTGTCTGTCTTTAATTTATTTTCTTGTAGTCATTTTTTAAACTCAAGTATAAATACCTACAGTGAAATTCACAAATTATAATTGTTCAGGTCAATGAGGCTGTACACAGTGAACATATCCACGTAACTTGTACCTCGATGAAGATGTGTAACATTACCAGTCTCCTAGAAGTCTTTATTATTAATACCCTTCCCCCATACATGCACACCCAAAGGTTACTAACAGTCTTTTCTATTTCCAAAGATTAGTTTTTCTAGTTGTAGAACTTTAAATAAAGGGATCATATCACACATGCTTTTCTGGGTCTGGCTTCCTTCACTTGTTATGTCTATCAGATCCATTCCTGTTGATGCATGTGGCAACACTTGACACAAAAGGGTTAACCTTTTTAGCCCTTTTGGCTAAATAATTACACATATTCATTACCCAAAAGTGTAAAGCATGGAAGTGAGAAAAGGTTAATTAGGCATTAAAATCTGTGATTTGTATTACACTTTACAATTCACCTTCCTACATATTTCTTATTTCATTTGCCCTGTACAATAACACAGGCTATTGGGAGATACTATTATTATTGCTATTATTATCATTATTATTTTACAGATAAGAGAGTTCGCCTTACTTGCTGAAGCTTTTATTTAAACAGCAAGTAAGGAGTTAATTGTCATTCACACCCAGGGTTTCCACCTTCAGAGTACATGTGGCTATAATACAAAACGACATTATCTACATTATTATTTGAACAAAGAAAATGGAAAAATCCATTTCTCAGCTTCCATGACCTATCATTATTCCTTAGAAAATGTGATGCCAATGCTAGGTAACATTTGTGTTGCATCTACTACAGGTCAGGCCTTTTCCTAAGAGCTTATATTCGTCCATTTAATCATCAGAAAAATCATTGTGAAGTAGGTGCTATCATTATCCCTATTTTATAGTTGAGAAAACTAATGCCCAGAGAGATTAAGAAAATTTGCCCAAGATCACACAGTGAGCTAGTATATCTAGGTTAGTAAACTCCGGTAAAGAGCTAAAGAGTAAATGTTTTAGGTTTTGTGGGCCATACTGTCTTTGTTGTGACTATTCAGTTCTATCCACTGCAGGACAAAAGCAGCCACAGACAGTAAGTAAATTAATGGGCATGGCTGTGTTATAGTAAGGCCTTATTTCCAAAAACAGGCACTGGGTCAAATTTCAGCCCACTGGCTATAGTTTGCTGATTCAGTATATCAATGCTCACAGAATACTTGCAAATACTTTAATGCAAATTCTCAATAAAACTTAATTTGTGGACGAAGCTGTAGAAACACTTGCAAAACGTAAATACTAAAACATGTTGCAGAAGTAAAGCAGAATATATCTGACCCCAAAAGCATCTAGTTAGCTCGATTCCATCTTAAGTAGCTATTACATAGTGGGTGATTTGAATCCATCAATGCAAGTGCATAGCCTAAGCCAGAATCAAAGGACAAGTGAAAGTGAATTTCCTCTATAAAAAGTTAGCCTCAACCTTTCCTTATATATTTTGCATATGGAACAATCTTTATTCTAGGGCTTGAATAATCAGAATTGTGAAAAGTGTTATATTGGGCAAAGGCTGGATTTCACTGGTCTAGGAGTTAGTAAAGAAAACTAGTCAGGTAGGTTCAAAAGACTCAAATAAAAAGAGCAAAATTAAAATGTACAAATATATCATCATCTGTAAATTTAAATATGCAATTTCCATCATTTTAAAGAGTAGTTGGTGAGTATATTTTTATTTTAGAGATGAAAATGTGTCTTACTCCTATAAAGAAGTCCAAATAATAGCTCTGCCATTTTTGTAAATTGTATGCTTTGCTTGCCCTTGTCTTAGAATCCAGTTTATTTTTAAAACAAACATTCTGAAAATCTTTGATATCACATTCAGCAATCCATCTGCTCCAATGTAAATTCTTTCAAGTGCAGGTGGCCTGTAACGTTGTGTGAGAGCAATTAATGAAGTTTTAAATCTCTTTTGCTCTTTCACGCTCGGCTGGATGGTAAAAAGGGGTCATCATCTTTCATTCTCTAGCTTAACAGTATACACAATTAGATATTTTCATGCCTTTTCATTTCCCTTTTAGATACATATATTATACATGTTTTCCGGGTAGTTCTAGATGCAGACCAAATAAACTCACCAAAGGAAAATGAAAGTATTAACATATAACATAGGTTACATTAACAATGCTTTAGAAAAGAAAAAAGTGTTATAAAGAAAATATTTCAATTTGACATAATTGTCATTTGTATTTTCAAGATTACAACAGCAACTTAAAAAAAAGCTTTTTACACTAACACCAATTGTTTAATGGAAAAGTAAAAAAAAATGAAATATTTATTATGTTTCATTTCATATGTAAAAATTCTCTTCATGGGTTAGTATAGCATTCACTCTAGTTACGTGATAATTTAATGGCAGATTTATAAATTAATTGATTGGACCCCCCAGTTTTTTCTGATTATATATTATGCTTTGGGCCTAACAGTGACTCAGATCAAATTATGCTTAAAATAAAATGTATTAGAACTTGTTTAATTTATGACCTTATTTGTGTAGATATACTTATTGTAGTTTGCTAAGTGCATTGAGAATTAATTTGTCTGACACTGAACTCACATTTTATAAGGCAGAGATGGTGTGGATAGCTTTGTGAAGAGTCCACTTGTTTGTTTTAACCTTTAAGATTTGTGCTTCGACATTATAGAGAGAAATATGTCCTCATCATTAAAATCAAATTTGTATATTAGAGTACATGTCATTTATAGCAATAATTATGGACACACAGTAAACAATGAAGAGCAAGGAATAAAGTTTCTGAAGGAAGTAGCCCATGCAGTAAGTCTTGTCATTCTGGCCACCTACAGAAATGTATCTATAATACCGTTATCTGTCATCCAACAACCATACTATCCTCTGTACATACTTATAAATTGTATAAAAATAATTATATTTTCATGTTTTAATTCACTTATTTAAAAAATTCAGTCATAAAAAGAGAGGGGAAACACTAATGAAAAACTACAATGGTTGATTTTTAACAGCTTTAACAGTAAAATATTTGCATTTTAAGGATATTTCTAGTATTTTTTTAAATTTTTATTTATATTTAATGAGTAAAATCTTAACATAAGGACTTAGAAAAGTTATTGTCTAACTGGAGACTTGCTATATTGAAGTCCAGAAAAAAATCTGTGCTAAAACTGTCTGAATGAAACCTTTTGCTTTTTTTGTTTCTGTAAAAATATATATTTTTTTAGAAAATCAAAGTCTGGTTTTAACAGAACAAAGAACTATTGAAAATTTCTCAGAAAATAAAACTAAAGTAGACAGCAAATCTGATCTGAACAACTCAAGACAGAGTGCACATTTGGGACCCATCCACTGTCAAGTTGAGGTCATGCTCATAACAAAATGGAAAGTTGCAAGTATCTTCTGCTAGGGTGGTATATGCGACCACTGAATGAACACTTTTTCTAGTAGGTTATGCTGGAAAGTATAAGCACTGCCCATAATGCCTTTTCTAAACAACACTTGATAATCCAGCTAGCTTTACATCCCACTTGATTTCTCTAGAGGCATTTATTATTCTATACCTTTGCATATTCTGGTCCATATGCCTAGAATTCTTTTCATCCCTAAGTTTCTACTGTGCTCAAATGTCACTCACCTAGTCCTTGGACCTAGTGCCAGGCATTCCTTCACTTTAATTCTTAGTTATGCTTTTTCAATGCGGATTTTCACTGGTTTTATGTCATGAGTATACAAAAGCATGTCTAGGGTTAGATAGATGATCAATACAATGAAAAAGAAGGTGAAAACACTGAAAAGAAGAAAAACACATACTTTTTTTAAAGTCAGAATTAAACATCAAATATTACCACTCACAAGAACCTAAAACATATAAAAGCATATTGTTAGTAGGAGCTTCATGAGACCACTTAATTATCTTATTTTCTAGTGTAGGGCTATAATCGAACTAGTGTGGAAAAAAATATTTGATTTGTTCTATGGATTTATAGCTCTAATCATTCCTTTTGATTACAATATGGAGTAAACATTAAAAGAGTTCATTAGAAAAAAGTGCCCATCCTCTCAGTAGCCAGGTCAAGTGAAATCTGTTCTTAGCTGTCTACTGGAGGTTAGGGGTGATTGAACCAAGAGAAGACATGATTTCTTTTCTCTAGTTGGAGAGACAAAGCATTCACATACTTATCTACTATAAATTAGCTATAATTGGTTAGATATCTGTTTTGTAGGGTATATAATAAACCAACTACAAATATTGTAGAAATTCAGCAATGAAAAATATCATCGTGACTTAGGCACGTTGGGTAAAGTCTCTGAGCAGAAGGATTGTTCATGTAACCCTTCGGGTGGTGGCAGAGAAAATTTAATGATCATGCATTTATTGGAAGCATAAAAATTGTATAGAAATCAAACGAGAATGGGACATCTGATGAGCAGTGAGAAAGATGCTTTGTATTGTAGAACAGCCCTCAATGCTAAAGATTTGAAATCATAACCGATAGTTAATCAAGAATTAGTAAGTCCCTAAAAGAGAGGAAAGGCCTGACTATTTCTATTAAAGAAATAGTTAAGAAAATGCACTTTAGTTTACATTGAAGCAAATATATATGGCAGTTTTTTAAAAAGTAGCCACTGGGAATTTTTTCACTCTCCATTAATAATTGAATATCCATGTGGGCTTGTGTGTATAAGACACCAAAATCCAAATAATCCTCTAAAACACAATTTAACATACATGATAAATTAAGTCCCAGCCACAATATTCTAGTTCATAACATAGACTTGGTAGAAAAACAGACACCAAGACTGTTTATTCTTAATATTATTATTTTCTTCTACTTTGAAGTCATAATAACTAGAATGTACTTAGTTTTGTGTTCTTAATATTTAAGAAAATACTGTCTCAAATGGAGGAGTAAAGAGGACTCCACATGTTAGTGTATGTATTCTTGATGCCTTATTTAAAATTTTAGTCATTTAACTGAAAAAAAAAACAACTAGCTGGATCTGGACTAGTCCACTAAGGTTTCCAATATTTGCATGCTTAAAAAAATGCATATGCATGAATTTTGAAGTAATCATTATGAACACACCCCACAAGTTAAGCAGAATTTCCTACTATACATATTCAAAATGTCTTTTTCAAATGCTAATTTGTTAATTACAAACTTTTTCTCAAGCTTAACTAAACTCATAGACTTCATTGCAATTCATTTGCATAATGTTTCCAGTATAGGCAATGGCATCATTAAGTGACTGAAATTTTGCAAATGAAAAGGTACATTTTATTAAACCTCAAAGGAATAAGTTTGTTGTTCAGGGCAGTTATACTCAGAAAAGATATACAGCTCTGCAAATTTAAGCAGTTAAAAATAAATGAAGCACTACTCATTTTATATGGTGATAACTATGTGTGTAAGATGTTTTCAGTTTTCGTAGGGCACTATTTAATTATCCTTCACACCTCTCACAGCAACAAATAATCAAGAACACCACTAATAAAATATTGGGGTCTAGAGTCTAAGAAATATGATTAGCATCTCTGACCTTCTGTCTCCTACTCAGTAAAAGTGCTACTGTGAAGGTGAGATGATTTAGTAAGTAGTTAACTAATGCCAGCTGTTATCACAATTATGATTATGACAGTTGTTAGTTTCAAAACAACCAGTTCTGAAGTTCTGAGTTGAAGTCACGTTTCTTGTTTGCCATTTTTTCATCCTGTTGGCTATTTTGTTCTTGTATTTATTGCTAAAATGTCTACAACTGTAAAGACAGAAAGATATTACCACCCAAAGCAAGGGTATAATTAAAATTTAAAAAGTAAAACACAAATTAGTCAACTCTTATTTTTATACTCTCTCATTGTGACCATCAGTAAACTTAGCTATTAAAACCAGTATTTAAAATGCAGCGTGGGTATTATTTTACTTAAATATAAAATGTAAAGGCTGCTTTTGGGCAAGCAGGTCTGGGCGATGGAGTGTGGAAGGGTCCAGAGCAACTACCTGGCTGAGTACAGGCAGGCCCATCAGGTGACCCACCTCAAAATATCCAACGACCTAACTAACTGGTGGACTACTACTGGTAACTAGGCACAGTTACCGAAAAGGGGGAGATTCCATGCATTGCCATACCTCCTCAACTTCCCTCTTTAAAAATAGCCTCCTCTCACTACTTCCTTTCAGACAGCCTCTCCTCTGCCTCCCTGCCCACTGCTCCCTGTGGTGTAGTCAATAAACTTCCACCGCCTTTGTTCTGCCTCAGGTGAATTCTTTCACCTTCCATTCCTTTGCCTCCACCTGGTCATTGCCCCAACCTATCAGAGGCACCACATTTAGACACGACATAAAATTGGCATAATACAAGTATCTGTTCTATAGTTTGTTGTGAGGAAAAAATTAGAAAATCTACGTAAAGTTAATAGCTTTGTACCTGGCTTCTAGTAAACACAACATATTTAATAGTAATTCATAAATTCTAATCATTCACATTTCAACAATCTTGCGTAAATTAGTATTATTTGTGAAATCAGTGTGTCTTTGCATTATATTTATTTCCTAGTAAAATGACTCTTCCGCCCAAGATATAATCCCTGAACACACATTTACTTATACGGTTTGGAGAGATATCAGTTACATGGTAATAGGAAGGCCAGAGCTGAGGTTGGATATAGGATTCTCAAATCATCATTAACATAGTAGGAGCCTACTCCAGGAGCTATTGGAGTTGATTATTATGACAGATAACCTCAGTCCTGTAGCACTGCCTTTTCCATAGATTTACATAGCCTTTCACTCATGGAACAAATATTAACTCTAAATATGTCAGTTATGAGAACCAAAATGTAAGCTCTTTGCTTACAAGGGAAGAGTCTAGCTGTTTTTCATCTCTTCTTATCCTCCATGTACTTTCTGAAATGGATAAAGAACACTGTGTTCTCTTGAATTGTATAATTATTGAAGCATTTCCAGGTGGAGATCAGAGGAGATAATGACCAAGAGAATGACCAAAAAAAAAAAAAAAAAAAAAAAGAAAATCCCTATGCATGAGAATGTGTCCTAACTATAGTTGACACAGCATGCATTCAGAATGGGGAAGATTTCAAAGCCAACAGGCAAGCATAGATTCTTGGGGTGGGGGAGGCAAAAATTAGACTATTTTTACATATAAAAGCACAGCTATACATATAGTACATAAGCAGATATAGTCTATCTGTACTACTAAGATTTTATAGGGATAGCATTTAGGAAAAATTGTTGAAAAAAACTCCTTTCTGAAGTCCTAATGAATAAACAAAGGTGAGAAATGTTATGCTACAGATATCAGAGTTGTTTTTTTTCCCCTCAATCTGTTAACTATTAACACAAAAGGACACACCTAGAAAAGAATAGATACAAATAAAATGTATGGAGAGAATGAAGAGAAACATACATAATTTTTATATACAACATTTAGGGATTTCACAACCTCTCCATAGATTGTAAAATCAATTCAAATTATATAATGCATCCCTAGCACATGGATATGTTTGCACTGCACCATATGTAAAGGAGGAAACAATTGGATATGGTAATTTAGGAAATGCATGCTTCAGTTTGCTTTAACAGCTTCATGTAGACAAAAGTGAAAGCCCTGAAGAACAAGACAATTTAAAACAACTTTTTCAAATACCAGATCACATCTTGTGGTCCATCTAGAGATAAATTGGGAGATAACAGTTTTTAGGACATATTTGATACCATATTGTACACCCAACTGTGCTCCTGGCAAACTCTTGCACCAATTATTTTTTGGCAATTTATACTATAAAGCTTTATTATTTTGTTATGTGGCTAAGAGTCAGAATTTCAATACTGTAAGCATGGGGAAAACATTCAATAAAACAGGAATAAACTAAGATAAAGAATAGATGCACAAGGGGGGCCTGGGTGGCTCAGTCAGTTAAGTGTCCAACTCTTGGTTTTGGCTCAGGTCATGATCTCGTGGTTCATGGGATCAAGCCCCGCATCCGGTCTGCACTGATAGCACAGAGCCTGCTTGGAATTCTCTCTCACAGTCTTTCTCTCAAAATAAATAAATTAATTTAAAAAAACACAGAGAATAGATACATGAAAGAAAAAAAAAAACCTAAAGATATTTGCATTCATATACCAGCTAATTTTTTTTCAAGTGTTCTATTTCTTCACTAGTGGTACTTACAACTGTAAGTACAGAGCAACTCTGCTGGGGGGAGAAATAGGGAAGACATAAAATGAGTGATTATTCAGACAGTGTGCTCTTTATACTTTGGCAGGATCTCTGCATACACTCAAATTCCTCAGTGACCCGGCATCATGAGATGCTAACATTCCTCCTGAGGTTATATCCAAAAAGGTTTTGACATATGATAGTTTTGAATGGCAGAAAATTTAGTTTTGACTTAAAGTTTATAAAAAAATTCCCTCATCACACATAATATCTCCTCAAAACGGTGCCTAAAATTTTGTCTTCAAAACAAACCAAGTTTTCAAAGTCAATTATGTAAGTTGGTTTGTTGTGTGTGTGTGTGTGTGGAGGGGTATGTGTGTGTGTGCATGCACACATCTGTCTATTGAATTATGAGATATGTTTTCATGTTTCAAATAGGAATTCTAGATTTTTGAAATGTTCTTTATCAAATGATTCAGTTACTTCTCTAACTGTAATGTGAATCCAAGGCGGTTATCAGTAATTCAGATAGTTAACTGAAAAATATCCATGTGTTAATACACTTTTTAAATACATAAAATAGTGCCACCCTTGACTTGTTCAAATTCTTAGTAACAAATTTTGATTCATAAATATAGATATCCAACTATTATTTTTAAATAAATCTTTCTTTTCGTTCTAATCTGAAACAGAAAAACATTGTAACTGTCTACTGTCTTATAGGCGACTTTAAATTCATCTCTTTGACTCAGTTTATGAATCCACAAGATGATGCTGTATGACTATCCATTCTGAGTACTTATTTTTAAAATTGTTCATAGAGAGGAAGAAAGTACTTATTAAGAGAAACATGGTGATGTTTACGAAAACAGTTTGAAAGAGATGCTACATCTTAAAATTCATTCTATCTATTTCAATCCCTAGCTTATGATTTTATTTTCTTTTCCAAGATGGAGAGCTTTTAAAAACATCATTAAAATGAACCTGGATCTCAGAATATTCATTAGGCAGCCATCCATGCTGCTATTTCAAAGTGGTTGGGAAGTGACAGGTACAGTTGCTACCCAACCCAATGACAGATAGGTTTTGCTAATTTTCAATGTCAATTCTAAAAATTGTATTTTCATGAGTTAATATAAAACATTTTTACAATATATACAAGTGTAATTTTAATAAGTGGCTAGCACTCCCCATCTGTCTGACAATAAAGCCATTTAAAAAGAGTGAAACTAGAAGAATCATGCCAAGTTATTTGGCTTTAGTGCTTCTTAGACAATAAAAAAGAAAAAAAAAATAGACCATATGTTTCCTAATTTTCCCACAACACTTTATATGCAAATTTGGATATGAATGCATGTATTTTATATGCACTTGTGTGATAAATTTTTCTTGGGGAAAAAGTGCTTAGTTTGGTTAAAATTTTATACTTCAATTTATTCTGTTCAAATGCTCACATTGCAACCAGAAGAATATATTAGGGCTGTAAATTATTCCATTAGTAACTTCATTAATAAAATGTTAGCATGGCTTTAATTTATGGGCAAAATCAGAAAAAAAGTCAAATTATCTAGATAACATTGATGTGAAAGTGAAATAAAAGTTTTTAAAACCCTATTTGCATATAATTGCCATGCAATAAAAGTAACCAATTTTAGTAAAGAATTGGATGGATCTTGAAATTTCTGTAGTGTGATACAGTAACCACCATCCTCATGATACAATCATAATAAAGAGCATTTCCATCAACAACCACACAGTTCCCCTTTGACCTTTGTAGTTATTCCTCTCCCTGAAACCACGGATCAGCTTTCCATCAATACAGTTTTACCTCTTTGAAAAGTTTGTATAAATAACACCATAAGGCATGTAATTATTTGAATCCAGCTTCTTTTATTTAGTATAATGTTTTAACAGTTATCTGTTATTCTGTATCAGTAGTTCCTTCTTTTCCTAGCTATGCAGTATTCCATTATACAAGTACACCACAATATATCACAAATGTATACCCACTTATTGATACTTAGGTCATCTCTAGTTCCTTACCATGATGATTAAAGCTGTTATTACTGCAGTCACAAACAGATATATGTGTAGACATAATCAACATTCCTCATGCATAAATATCTACAAGTAGAAGTGTTGGATCATGGTAAGTGTGTTCTTCAGGAGAAACTGCCAAATATCTAAACTCTACTGTTTTGCCTCCCCATTAACAATGTACCAGAGTTCCAGTTGCTCCAAAATCTCAACAATGCTTGATATTGTCAGTCTTATTAATTTTAGTTAACTTAGTGTGTGTGTAGAATATTTCATTGTGGTTTAATTTAATCATCTCTAATGACAAGAGTGAGCACCTTCTCATGTGCTTATTTGCTACACATAGGCATTCTTTGGTAAAATGCCTATGCAAATTTAAAACATTAACTGAGTTGCATATTTTCTTCATGAGATGTAAAAGTTGCTAAATGTTTTTAAAATAGTCCTTTCAGGGGCGCCTGGGTGGCGCAGTCGGTTAAGCGTCCGACTTCAGCCAGGTCATGATCTCGCGGTCCGTGAGTTCGAGCCCCGCGTCGGGCTCTGGGCTGATGGCTCAGAGCCTGGAGCCTGTTTCTGATTCTGTGTCTCCCTCTCTCTCTGCCCCTCCCCCGTTCATGCTCTGTCTCTCTCTGTCCCAAAAATAAATAAACGTTGAAAAAAAAAATTTAAAATAGTCCTTTCAAAAGCAAGCATTTAATTTTTATGAATTCTAACCCATCTTTTTTATTATGATTTAACAACTTATAAGAAAATCTTTGTTTACCCTAAGATCATTTGATTTTTCTCTCTTTTTTTCCCTTTTTAAAATTACAGTGTTAATAAGCTCTTTTATTTAAGCTAGGATCCGTTTTGAGTTAACATGTATGTAGGGCACTCAGAAATGGGATAATAGTAAAGGTTTTAAAATTTGTTTTTAAAATTAATGAATTAATTATATATATGTATAACAGAACTATTTGTTGAAAAGACCATTCTTTCCTACATTGAATAATCTTGATACATTTGCCCAAAACCAATTAACCATATGTACAGGGAACTATTTCTGGATTCTAGTCTTGATGTCTATCATCATATCACTATTACACAATCTTGCTTACTGTAGCTTTACAGTAAGACTAGAAATCAGATATGTAAGTCATCCACCTTTGCTCTTTTCTACAATTGTTTGGGTAAAGAATACTTTATTTATTTATTTATTTATTTATTTATTTATTTATTTATTTATTTCAGTAATTTAAAGAAGTCATCCTACTGTCACGTTAGCATGCGTAGTTAGACTACGAGCAGAATTTACTCTCACTTTTATCATTGTTCCTTTTTAAGTATTGTGTCTTTACTTCTAGATTCCTAAAAGTCTTTTTTCCCTAATCAGAGGCTTTCAATCATTTGATTATAATGTACCTTGACATGGTTTTCTTTAGAGTTATACTCCTTCAGCTTTGTTGAGCTCCTTTAAATCTGTCAGCTCGTAGTTTTCATTAAATTGGGAAATTTTCTGGCTATTACTTTCATAACTACTTGCTCCATCCTTTTAATTCTCTACTTCTGGAACTCTACATAGAGGCTGACTTGCTTGGTATTGTCCCACTATCAAGTAATACTCTGTTCATTTTCCCCCCAATTTCTTACTTCTGTGCAAATTCTGAATATTTTCATGTAACAGTTCTTCAAGTTTGCTGATGTTTTCTTCTTCTTTTTCTGTTAGTCCTCCTGTTCATCTCATTCAGTGGATTTTTTCATTTCAGCCATCATACTTTTCATCTTCAAGAGACGGATCTTTTTACATCTCCCATGTTTCTCCTTATCATGTTCATGTTTTCTCTACTTTCTAGAACATATGAGATCTGTTTATGACTGTTTCAACTTCACTGGCTACTAGTTCCATTATCTATGCTGTGTTTAGGATTGCTGCTGCTGCTGCTTCTTCTTCTTCTTCTTCTTCTTCTTCTTCTTCTTCTTCTTCTTCTTCTTTTTGGAGAAAGAGAGGGTGGGGAGGAGCAGAGGGCAGGGAGAATGAATCATAACCAGGCTCCACACCCAGCGCAAAGCATGACACAGGCTGGATCTCACACTGTGAGATCATGTCCTGAGCCGAAAGCCAGAATCAGATGTTGAACTGACTCAGCCACCCAGCTGCCTCTAGGATTGCTTATAATTGATATTTATCCTGGATATGTGTCATATTCCCTGCCTTTTTGCATGCCAGGTAATTTGTGACTGAATGATGAACACTACCAATTTTAAATTATTTCCTACTGGATTTATGTTGTAATCCTTTAAATAGTGTGCAGTTAAGGGAAATCAGTTGAATGCTTTTGAGGTTTGCCTCTGATCTGTTAGGACAAGTTCAAGCCAGTTTTAGTGTAGAACTAATTTATCTCTACTACTCAAGTGATATTCTTTTGATGATTCTACCCATTGGTGGGAACATAAACTTTTCCCAGCTCTGTGTGAGTACCAACAGTTTTGGTATTGGGTAGTTTCCTTCCACTTATGAACTGATTGCCACTAAGCCAAAGATTTCAGGGGACCTCTCTGCAGTTCTCTAGAGCTCACTCTCTTCCCCTCCACCTTGAAATTTCTTCTCCACTGCTTGTAAATGTTAGATACACCAGACTGTCCAAATAATGATCTCTTTGTTTCATCTCAGTGAGACCAAGAGGCTCATTTGGGCCGCCTTCTTAAGACAGTAGTCTGGAAAGTACCACCAAGAAGAAAGCTAGAGAAACTGCAAGACTCATCTTTTCTGTTTCCCTTTCCTCACACATCACTGCCTTGAACTTCCTCCTACACTGCACTGCAAAAGCACTGTTTTGTATATGTTGTCTGGTTTTCTAGTTGCTTAGGGTCAGAAGATAAATTTGAAGCATCCATCCATTATAACTGAAATTAATTTTCATATAGCATCACTGATAATGATACCTTATATACACTAAAAAAATAGTTCTTTTTATTCATTGGCTTTGCTTCCTAACAGTTATTTTTATAAAAATATTATTTCTCAATATTTAAGAACTATTTGTCATAACTTGTGGTTACTATTATTGTTAGTGTGATTTTGCTTTTTATCAAGCATGAGTTTATTTTTTTAGCATACCCCTACATCTCAAAAGAAAAAAATTAAACATCATGCAGGACAAAAAAGTACCTTTTATGGCCATTTTGAAGATTTAAAAAAAGACATACCACATAACAGTGTAAATTAAGGCACAAAAATGTTTGAATATTTGAAACAAAACAAGTAAGAGTAGATAAAAAGACCATTAGAGCCAAATTAGAAACTAGCAGAAAAGCCTTAAAAAGAATAGAAACCATAAAGAGTAAAAACCTGAAACTATCCTAGATAAAATTTCATTTTTGCTATAATTGTGTATAATATATTACCTACACTATGGTAACAGCTTTGTAAAACTTTTAGAATTATTTTTTTTTGTTTTTCTGTGTATTAAGACTGAGATTCATGCATATTCTTCAGATATAGTTGGAATTATCTAGTCATGATTCCAGCACTTTAGCAAGGATTATCCATGCTTAAGTCTGCCGGACAAGAGAATTTGCAGACATCTTCTACCCTTTAAGAAAGGATCTGACTTAAAAATTGCCATGTAACAAAACTTTATTTCATAAATAACTATGAAGTTTCTTACAAAGATAAGCCACAATTACAGTAATGAAACTGTGATAACTTATGATAATGATATACGTGGAGCAGAGTAACTAATGGATAAATGCTACCACTTTTATATTAACTTGAACCCAACATTTATAACTCTTTCCCCATCACTACCAATTTTTCATTTTGATTAGAAAGCTTGGATTCTTTTTCAAACATTTTTCAAACTAGTGCAATTTAAAGTATCAGTTGCACGAATTCTCCATCTATGGGTTTAATTAAGATGGCAAACCAAGAAGGTCGAGAGAAAAAGGAAAAGAACGTTTTCATTCACGTGGCGTAAAATTATAGCCACCTGCACTCTGTTTGCAGGGTTACTAACCCAAATGAAAAGCTCAGAATTAAGTACTTCCTTCTACACTCTGCAGGGAAGTGTATCACAGAGTGAGGGAAGGAGCCATTCTTCACCACTCACACAGGCATGCTAAAAATAGCACTCAACCCTCTTGCTGCAAGAACTTGTTCAGAAGATAAAAAGGCTGTTGGTTAACCATAAGGAAAAATTCTCAAAATGATGAAACGACATGAAAAAGGTAAAGTCAGGTTCCATGGGAGCATCTAATTTTGCTACAAGGAAGTTGGTTGTTAATGTGTAATTAAGGGCACCTAAAACCCACAGTAAAAGAACACCAGCCTACATCTGAGCAGTATTTAGATTTTTTTTTCTTTTTTGCTTGTGATTCTATCTCTAACTTCATTATGTTTTGTACAGGGGCAATAAAAAAATGTCACTAAAAAATTATTGATGTGATTCTGTAGTGAAAGACTAAGAATAACACACTTCAGAGAATCTAATCACAGTTTACGCTTACTTCCTTACTCGGTGCTGATGTTTCCTTGATCTTTCAGCTGTTGCTTCTAAATACTTTTCAGGTTAATGCTTGACACACTCACTTCTGTCAGGAGATGGTACCATGTTTTTAAAATGTTACATAAAACAAACATATCCTCCATAATGCATTATATCTTTCTATTCTAACTTTACTAGTGTATTTCTTTCTGCTTTTGGAAGGCTTCCAACTATTGAATATTTTTTTAGGAATTATTAGAGAAACATTGAAAATATTCAGGTATCACTGTAGTTTATACTGCAAGTTTTTATCAGCAGAGAAGGTAATCTTGTTTAATATTATATTCCCAACACCTAACACAGAGCAGCTCCTGAATAAATATTTGTTGATCTACTGTATACATTAAATAGAAGATATAAAATAATAGGCATAATGCATAATTTTTACACAAAGAAGGTGAAATTTCTGAAGGCTGAAAATGTAAAAACCTATCCTACATGTGCATTGATAAAATGATATTTCTTACATAAGAGTACACAAAAAATCATCTCAATTATGATATATAGTCTCTAATAAACTAACTCTAAATTTTCCTTAAATATTTTGCATGTCATTTCAAACACAAGTGACTATTCTTATATCATTTATGTAATTTTTGTATTACTGTAAACACATCAGCAGCAATCTTCAAACATGACTGATTAGGGATTCTTGTTTATTATGATAATATGTTGAACCACTGAGTTCAATATTGAGGCATTTTAATTGATATGTTCAATGGTATAACTTAATGTGATACCAGATACTCACATAATTCTGAGAAGCAAATTATATCTGAGTGGCTCCATTTTCTTAGTGACTATGTCAGAATGTGACTGGGTCTCACTCTGGCAATAACAAGATTACTTGTTATTTTGTGGGCCAGCATAAAAAGTAGGTCAAAAGCTGCAAGTCTTTCTAATGTGAGACAAGAATGTTTAATCAGAAATGGTATTGACTTGAGCATTCTAGAATGTTCTTAAAGAAAAGGTTAATTTTTGGTTGTTTCTGAGGAGTACTAACATTACAGCTACAGAATTTAACTACGGAAGTAATGGGAAATGAAAAATGATATAGAAAATAGAATAAATGAAGGTAACTACTTAATTCTCACTTGTACCAGCTTTGGTTGATACAGTTCAATTCTTAAAATTTGAATTCAATTTAAAACATAATTTTGCATTTTTATACTTTGAAATGTTTCATGTGCCATTTGTTACGTTTAAATTTTAATTAGAGGGCTTTCAAAGATTAATATAATTTGCAATGTAGCTTTCACTTATTTTTAAAACACACAATGAATTCTAGCTGCCAAATTATAATTGAGAAGCAATCACACCAGGCCAGAGAAAAGCTCTTCTGCCAACACAATTTCTGAAAACTATCAAGATTTTTTCTAATATATGGGAACGATGATATCAGTGATTCATCCAGGCTTATTAGTAATCTCAGAAATATATATTATAGATGATCATCCCTTATGCTCCGCTAGATATAGGAAATTTGGGAATTTTTCCTTTAAAATGTTGGTCCCTTTACAGGCAGATATATTGACACTTTATCTTGGAAAACCCCTTGCTCACCATGTTTTCATTAGAATTCCTAAAACTATGGAACAGTAACCTCAAAGGAGATTGTTTATTAGAGTTTTCTAGGCACCTTATATACTTGTGACTTGCAAATGAATTCTAAATGAATGCTAGAAGTGCCAAAATCCAAAAGAATAGCCCATGTGGAAAAAAGATGTATCAAAGCCTAAAGGATTTATGTTTAAATTATTGAAATTCAATTGTGGATGCATGGCTTATTTATGCTGATTTTCTTTCTGGCTGCATTGTATGCTCTAAGTCTACTGGGTTTAGGACAGAAGACAATGACTTCTTTTCTGTATATTTTAATATTTTTTCTACATCACTTGTCCATGTTGATAAGACTAGTGACTCAAAAATGAAAAATTTTCATGTAGCATATGTGTAAGTCAACTTCCTTTTCATCTGTCCTTTAATTGACTCTGAGATCTGGATTTTCACCGCAGAGTGAGGAAAGCATTTGT
Source organism: Prionailurus bengalensis (assembly GCF_016509475.1). Classification (NCBI taxonomy): domain Eukaryota; kingdom Metazoa; phylum Chordata; class Mammalia; order Carnivora; family Felidae; genus Prionailurus; species Prionailurus bengalensis. The sequence goes on along the minus strand of NC_057350.1, from coordinate 30,825,083 downwards.
TTGTTAAAGAAGAACAGTTATGAAAACATTTTTATACCAATAAAGGAAATGCAACCAAATATAGTGAAAATGAAAATGTTATAGACCTAACCAATATTTGATGGAACTATTGCATAAAATATATCTTGCACACACCATGAACACTGTAGTAGCAAGCTATGTAGAAGTGGAAGTGTTTTATGGGAAGCTTATTATCACAAACACAAAAGTAGACAGAAGTATCTTATTGCTCTTTGTATAGATGGGTGGTGCCCTGGAGAAACCTAGGGTCCAGCCAAGAATCTATGGCTGTTTCATTCTTCTTACACACCTCTGGCTTCTTCTTGGTTGCTGCAAAATCTGCCAAGAACTGTCCTCAGAAGAGGAGAAAGAAAGTAAATATGAAAATACTTTAGACTCTGCATTAGCTAAAGACGTATTCGTGTTGCCTGCAATGATGTTCTTTCTGAATTCTAGGGAAGACTCTTTCTTAGACCTTATCCACCTGATGGGCACAAGCATATGTCAACTTACTGACTGGCTTTCCTAAAATAAGGTATATTTTACTGATAAGCATGGCTTCAACTAGTATTCCTTCATTTTTCTCTGTTTGGTGGGAAAATATGAAATTAACACAGTATGTACACAGGAACTTTTTCTAGTACTATTGTCTTTGGTTTTCTCCCAAGTGGCATATGACATGACCCAGAAAGCATACATTACGGGAAGACTCCAGTGCTGAGGTTGAGAATTCATAATCTTACGGTGCGAAGCCTTTCTTATGGAATTGACTCAGATAAAAAATTAGAGTACACTCAGTATTTAAAACATACACTGTACTTTTCCCCCATTATTTCATATAAATGTCCTCATATCTTTTTTTAAAACTTGCTTCTGGGTGGGGATTAAAATATATGCATTTTTCATTGAGCATAGGCTCCATTTTTTATTAGAGAAAAAAGAAGACCCAGACAAAAGAAGCTAATTAAAAAACACTAAATGTTTCTCTGGTGTGGTGTATGAACAGTCTTTAAGAATTATGTTATAACAGTAAGCTGTAATTATAACATGGTATAATAATGATATAATTCAGCAAGCTAAAAGCAATTCTACTATATCCAAATACAGTAAATACCCAGCAGGGAAAGCATTTTACAACAACTTGCTTTCCTGTTCTATGCAGGTCATATAATATTTATCTTTTATTTCACCGAGTGTGATCATGATACAAAATAATGTGCTCTGTTGTACAGAAAGGGTTAAGTTATGGCCTTTGTGAGCCATTAGTTGGAGATTTATTGGGGGAGTTAGTGAGTCTATAGTTCAATATGTGGTGATTGAACAAGGACCATAGGTGCAGAGACGGGGAGAGGAAGAGAGCTGAGGCAAATGACGTCCCTAGGGCTTTACAACATATGGCCCATCAGTCAAGGGTCAAGCCCCCTCACAAATTGCATGCACTTTACATAGCCATCTGCATCAATAAATTACTACTCTTCTGTGGCCAGGCACTAATGCATGAGCAAGAAGGATCAGCCTCACTTACAAATAAACTGTTTTATTTATTCTTGTTCATTTTGGCCCCATGGTGTGACCTATCTTTCCACAGTAGAATTTTTTTCCCATGGTCACTTCAACCCACTAACACACACCCTAGCTTTTAAAAATGTACACTTGTCTTTTGCAGAACGATAAAATATGCCTTATAGAGTAACCAAGGTGCAGGTGAAACAGGTCAGAATGCCCATGAGAAAGTGCACCTGGGAAGAGGAAACTTCAGCACATTCATTTATCTTCTTTCTCTCCACTGAGATTCCCCTTGATGCCCAATAGCTGGCTGGCTGGGGAGAACTTCCAGGAATACTGTACTCTGCAATTTTAGATGTTGTTCACTTGCAAACGAAGACGGTCAGCATGAAAGCAACTAGTTCTTTTGACTATCAAAGAAGAGAACTTTTGAAACTGGAAGTCCTAACCACATTTGAATGGGCATACAAAATTGATCTCATTTGGGATGCTTTTTGTGTACTTTCAGTTATTAGTTTTATTGCCCTATCTCTATTTTTTTTACGTTTTCCCTGCTTTTACACAAAAATACTGAAGTTTTGTGAGTCTGAGAATATCTGTTATATTTAAAATATGACAAAAATATATAATACTTGGCACCATATCAGAAGCCAACACTTCTGAAAAAGTATAAATATTGGAAAAGTTCATCAGTTTGTAGCTATGTGATTGGCTGGTGGTACATTTAAAAAGCCAACTTTTTTTTTTCATAAAACCAGGATATTTGGGGAGGAAAAAATTGGAAAAGAGTATGAGGAGGAAGACGTGCCTACTTTGACCCAGGCATTGTGACTCTCATAAATCACTCCATTTAGTTCTTACAACAATCCTCTGATGTGGGTATTTGTTAGCACTATTTAACAGATGACAAAATTGAGGATTAAGCATTAGGGGATTTTCCCAAGATCACACAGTGAGAAGAGGTGAAACAGGGATTAACAGATAGTTTTGCCTGGTCCAAAATTCACCACCACTCATTCTTCAAAGAAAACAGAAGGCAAGATGGAGGGAAGCTGTGAGGTCCATCGAGGAGCTGTGTGGAGTCATGGGATCCCAGGGGAGGGAAGGCCCCCATATGCAATATTGCTCAACCCCTCCCTGCTACTTTCACCTCATCTGTACTAAGAAGTACTCACAGGGAACAGAAATGGGGGAGGAACAGCAAGCAGCTCAGTAAAAAAAACAAAAGCGTTAAAAAAACAAAAGGAACAGAGATAAGAAAAGATGCACTGTAGGTGGGAATGCAAACTGGTGCAACCACTAAGGAAAACAGAATGGAGTTTCCTCAAAAAATCAAAAATAGGAATTACCATATTATCCAGCAATACTACTTCTAGATATAGATCTGAAGAAAATGAAAATAGTAACTGCAAAAATACATAGGCATGCCTATTTAATTGTAGCATTACTTACAATAGACAAGATATGAAAAAAAAAAACCCTAAATGTCTATCAGTGGATGAATGGATAAAGACATGTTGTGTGTGTGTGTGTGTATGTGTGTGTGTGTGTATAGTATACAATATTCCATATATATATGCACACACACATATATACATACACAATGGAGTATCATTCAGTCATAAAAAATGAAGAAAATCTTGCTATTTGCTATACATGGAATGGATTTTGAGGGCATTACACTAAGTGAAATAAGTCAGAGAAAGACAAATACTATCTAATATCACCCATAATTTTTTAAATATTTATTTACTTTTGAGAGAGACACACACACACAGGGTGTAAGCCAAGGAGAGGCAGAGCGAGAAGGAGACAGAATCTGAAGCAGGCTCCAGGCTCTGAGCTGTCAGCACAGAGCGTGACACGGGGCTCAAACTCACGAACCGAGAGATCATGACCTGAGCTGATACATACTGAATTAAAAACAAACAAACAAACAAACAAACTAAACAACTTCACAGATACAGAGAACAGATTATGGTTGCCAGAGGCAGGGGTGGGAGATGGATAAAAATGGGTAAAAATGGTTAAAAGATACAAACTCCCAGTTATAAAATAAATAAATCCTGGGGAGGTAATGCGCAGCATGGTGACTGTATTTAATAATACTGTATTATATATATGAAAGCTGTTAAGAGAGTAGGTCTCTACGAAAGTACTGTTATATGCTGGTACACCTCAATAAAAAACAATTAATTATAATTTTCCTTTTTTTAAGAAAAATAAAAGAGAAGGAGTAACTGGAGATCAGTACATCTCTGAAGTTTAAATGTGGCCAGAAACAGGCTCAGTGATCGCCCAGAATAAGGACAGGTTTCACTCATAAGCTGCCTGTAGCACTGAGTAGAGCAGGAGTCTGAGTGATACCCAAGATCAATGGGAAAAAAAGACAAAGAACAGCTTAGAAAATAAATCACATGAGGAAAAGAGGAAGTTTAAGGAAATATCTGGGCCTAACGAGATATTCTTGAACTTACCTGAAAAACTGGTAGAAATCTCTTATACTTTATAAGGGTAGGTCTGGATATTCTTTTGGAAAATATTCTGATGCTTCATATCTTATTGAATATGCAGGATACCATTATATGTACAAAATTATTGAGATCCGTATCCTTAAAATTTTTCTTTTTATGGGCTGGGATGTGTTAAAAGGGCAAATCTGGACTCTCATAAACCCTATGCAGTTCTTTACATACTCCAAAGTAGTTTACCAATGCAAAACTTAATTAATTACCTTTTAAACTGAGAGCATATAGACAGAGGCATGATTTAGTATGAGAAACACAGATGTGTACTTCACATCTGAGATTGGACTCTAGTTCGTGAAACATATTAGAGTGGACACAAGACCAAAGTCTTTTGATTTAGATGGAAAGTATACAGTAAGATTTGCATTGTAATGGATCCATTGACCCCTGGTCAAGAAGGAATTGTCAATAGAAGTGTCTTATGTATGGTATGAATCATATCTAATGGTTCTATTAACATCATATTGAGATTGAAGTCTCAAGGAGCATGACTTAGAATAATGGAAATGGAAAAGGGCTTTATTTATTATTTTCATTTCATTTCTGTAAGTGTATTGTTTTCACTTCTATACCATCTCTCATAAAAAGTAGGCAATGATAGACCTATTAAAATAATATCAAAGCACATAAGCTTGTAAAAGCATCCAATTTTAAAACAGATGTTTTTCCCCCAACAAGATCAATTCCCTAATGGCCTACACCTTAAGGAATAAGGAGAATAAGGACTAATGGAAAGAAGGGTGGATTGGCAGTGAGCAAACATAACATATTCTGCTCCTCCTGCCTTTGACATACTGTGCAACCATAGGCAAATGACTCTCTCATATTCTTCAACTGGAAAATGGGGATAACATGATGCCTGTCTTTCTTCTACATCACGGGATGTGAGGATGAATCAGATAATATAAATGAAGCACTTGGAGCACATTAGAAGAAATTGGTTTTTGAGTTACCATAATTATTTAATGATGTCTTATTCTAGTTCCAACGGATAGATTACATTCTGGATTTAAGTAGTAAAATGAGCAACCATCACTCCAGACAGCTTTCTAATTGTTCAAGGTATTTCTGAAGGAATAGGAATAAGAGATTGTTGTGAAGTAGTATACCTGAAGCAATAGTATCATATGCCATTTTAATTTCTAGAATGTTAAAATATATCTTAACTACATTCTCCATTTATTTTAACAGTTAAGTGGAAAGGCTGCTCACTATTCAGACTCGTCAGCAGCACTACAATGACTAATAAAACTATCAGTGAGACAGGAAGTGTTAAAGGGACAAAGATGGAAAAGCCTCCATCTCACAGTATGTGCAACTATCTACTAGTAATAACCACAGTGTAAAGCTGTGGTTCTAGCAGATTCCGAATGGCGATGGAAGATCATGCAAAAACAAAAAAAGATTGAATTCTCTAGAATGAACAAGTGCAGGAACTAAAGGAGACTTTTCTCAGTAGACAGAGGCTTTTTTCAAAACGGGGGAAAAGTCATAAAAATGTAAAGTTAACATTCCTATGATGGCTGAGAATAAATCTGAATAAAACAATAAATCTAGATGAAAATTACAACTTTTATCCACACGTACACAAGTAGAAAGGAAATAAAAATCTACAAGTTCATGTGAAATGGCAGTTGTTACAAAATCAGTTTGATATAAAGAGTAACTGAGAATAGACACGACCAACAATGAAGGAAGAGTCCAGGTGAGAGATTCACTAACAAAGCTGAAGACAACATTTGTCCCTGGATGTTTTAACTTTCACTTTAGACCCAGACCAGGACCTATAAAACCAACAAATATCCTCTGTTATTATAAACTTCTCATACAACTGTGGTAAAAAATATTTTAGAAGAAAATCATGGTCGTACTTTCCATTGGTTATAAGCACTTAATTAGAATATTTAGAAATTCTTATTTTAAAAATGGTATTATTCTCTTGGACGTAGGCCTTGGCACTATATTTATGACTATATCTCCTCAAGAAAGGAAACAAATGCAAAAATAAACTACTGGGACTAAACAAAAATAAATCTTTTGCACAGCAAAGGAAACTATCAACAAAACGAAAAGGCAACCTACCGAATGAGAAGATATTTGCAAATAATATATCCAATAAGGGGTTAACATCCAGAATATATAAAGAACTTGTATAGCTCAACACCAAAAGAGCAAACAATCCAATTAAAAATAGGCAGAGGAACTGAATACACATCTCTCGAAAGAAGACATAGAGATGGCCAACAGATGCAAGAAAAGATGCTCAAAACTAATAATCACAAGGGACATGCAAACCAAGACTACAATGAGATATCACCTAATACCAGTCAGAACGGCTAGTATCAAAAAGACAAGAAATAACGGGTATTGGTGAGGGAATGTAAATTGGCGAACCGCTAAGGAAAACAGTATGGAGGTTCCTCAAAAAATTAAAATTAGAAATACCACTTGATCCAGTGAGTCCACTATTGGAGTTTACCCAAAGAAAATAAAAACACTAATTCAAAAAATATATGCACCCTTATATTTATTGCAGCATTACTTACGATAGCCAACATATAGAAACAGCCTAAGTGTCCAATAATGGATGAATGGATAAAGAAAAAAAAAATATATATATATATGCATACATACACACACACAGAGAACAGCATATGATAATGGAATATTATTCTGTGCTAGGATACTCTCCCTAAGGAAAGAAACAAACAAAACAAAACAAAACAAACAACAACAACAACAAAAAAAAACAAAAACAAACTCAAGGCAACCTGGCTATATGCGTACCTGACAACATCCTCCACGACCCTGTAACATGCGACCACCTAATCAGACTACATGTTTGTGTGTTACCATATATGGGAGACAAAGACTTAGAAAATATATAAACACTATGCCACGTGTGTTTGGGGCTCAGTTCTTCGGTAAGAACCCAACTGAGCGGTGCTGGCACAAATAAGTTCCTTCCTGGAAAGAAAAGCCTTGGTGTCGCGACTCTCTGTGCGAGAATCCTGCTACAATTCAGCCATAAAAAAGAGATATTGTCATTTTTGACAACATGGATGGGTCTAGAGGGTATGATGCTAAGTGACATAAGTCACAGAAAAACACCACATTATTTCACTTATATATACAATACAAACAACGAAACAAATGAACAAACAGATCACAAACTCTTAAATACAGAAAACAAACTTGTGGTTGCCAGAGGGGAGGTGGGTGGGGGAATGGGTGAAATAGGTGAAGGAGATTAAGAGGTACAAAATTCCAGTTACAAAATGAATAAGTCATAGAGATTAAAAGTAAAGCATTGAAAACAGCAGATAAATAGTTTATTACTTAGCTTTCAGGGAATGCCGCTGTTTGTTTTTTGTTTGTTTGCTTTTAGAGAGGGCTTTTTCTACTACTAATGTAGTTCAGAATTTTAAATTTCTTTACCTTATCAGATGACCCTACAATTCATTTTGCAACTTGTTCCACTGAGATGCAATACAACACAGAGAACGGGATGTTCCATTTAGCGATGGTGTGATCTCAGAGAACCTATGTAAACATTGTGTCTCAGGGTTTTGTTTTTGTTTTGTTTTGTTTTCATATGTAAAAGGCGGATGATAGAGAACTGTCATGGGGATTAAATTAATCAATAACTAAAGTGTTTAGTGTAATTCTCAGTTTGTAGCAAAGTTAGCTCTGATCATCATCATAGTTAGCATCAGCATCAGCATCACCATCACCAACTTTATCTGTTCTCTCAAAATTTACTATAATCACTTGCCTGTTTTATAACATCCCAACCCTGATTTATGATGCCCAATGACAATGGATAAAATATGCATGCTATCCCAAGTAGCTTTTAGAGATTTTTAAAATACTTTTTCTAGAGAGATTTTTAAAATATATTTTTGGATTGTGTGTGTGTGTGTGTGTGTGTGTGTGTGTGTGTGTGCAAGAGAGGTGCGCTTACTCTCCACTTCCAGGTTCAACTTGAAGAAGCCCCAAGGGTTCCTTCAATAGCACTCTATTACTTACAAGGATGTATAGCCAAGGTCCATCCAGACTTTTATGGAGAGAATGCTCTCTCATTGTGAATGCACAACTCCCAGTACACTTATCAGCACAAGCACCCTTTCGTGAGTACTTTGGGCAATAAAAACCTGGTTCCAATTGATCATTTAACTCACTAGTTTTTTCACCTCTTGCACGTCTTTAGCAATTTAAGTACCACAGCATTGTGGCCAATTTTTTCAATTTGCAAAACACAGATTTCAAAACAAAGGCAAAATAGCACCCTCTGATGTGTTTTTCAGTCACGGGAGATCATCTGCCGCATATAACCTACTGTGTCACTTGAGACTATCTATTTGTTTAAGTTTCCTCCCAAAGATATCCTCCAGCTACTGTATTAAACAATGCAGTTGGTGATGCATTTGTTCTCACCCATAATAGTTTTTGAAGATACAAAATTGAAGTGGTAAGCATTACTAGGTGGGCAGCTTTAAGTCACGATTTTTCAGAAAGTCTGAAAATATGTCAATCGGTGTAAGGATATTTTAGAGTACTACAAACTCTTCTCCCATCTCATTCACACAAAAGATGAAGTCTGAAATGCATTCTTTTGGCAACAGAGCCGCCAGAGGTATTTTTGGTCCCAAATGGTACTTTCTTCCAACTAAGGCAATAAACCAATTTTAAACAAATATGCATACCAACGTGCATATATGAGCGTATATGTCTGTGTATCTTAGCATTTTACTGCTGATATATGAATGGTAATATTGTCATGATTTTTGATTAAAACATATTCTTGTACATAAAAGCACAGATTCTCCAGAACAAAGGATTAAGCCACAATAAAAGCTCCCTTTTATGCTATTTCCTTAGAGAACTGACAACACAGTGTAGCAATATGTCTTGTTCTTTCCAAGACTAAACATCGCTTAAAAGGTCTGTTCTCAGTCTACAAAAACGCTTTAACAGCTCATTCCTATTTAAAGTGTCTTTGGAGAGAATATCATCCTTCCCTTGGATCTAATTGTCACTGTTGTCTTAAGTGGCTACATTACTTGTAAGGTTGCTTCTGTAAACCCGTCTGCGTGTTCTCCAAGAACACATTTGCCATTTGGGCACAGGCACACTCCACAGTCCTGTCTCTCTCTCCATTCCTGGATATATTTAAAATGAAGCACCTAGTTCCTATTGCAGACATACAGCACAGAGGCAGATCTCCAACCAAATTGCTTTCCCATATGCTCCCTTTGCCCCAAGTTACTTCCTCAGATATGTGACAGGCTGATTAGAAACCAGTGGTCTGGGAGCACCTCATTTCATCACTAATTCTGTGTTGGCAGCCTGTCTGTGAAATTCCCATGAAGCCCAGCTACCAGGAAGAGGTTTCAAGTAGCTCAAACAAATGCAGTTTCTGTCACGTTCCCTGCCTGGCTGTAGCTGCCCCACATCCCTACCCCCGAAGCCACCCCGGGAAGGTGACATTACGCACCGGGGCAGCACAAGTATTCGAGCATTGAAAGTGAAGGGGATGTTGCACAATTATTAGGTCATTTCATCATTTCAGAGACTCGATTATCGTGATTGACTCTCTTGTCGGTCCTACCATCATCAAATAATTGTACAAACCTCATCTAGACTTCCACTCTGGATCTATGGCCTGTGTGACCTTGGGTAAGTCATTTAAATTCCCAGAGCCAATTTTTCTTGCCATGTGTAACACACTAAGTGAGTGTTTGAGCTGAATCTTCTTTGTGCTGTATCGCTTCATTTAAACTGATGGGTTTATTGCAATTCAAAACAGTGCATCAGCTTGGTTCACCTTAGAGAAATTTCTTAAATTACAGTTCTATGGATCACGAAAAGTCATTTTATCCATCCAGAGTTGCAAGGAAATCTTCAAATGACCCAGTCCATTGGCTGCTGAGAAATAATGACCACTCCTTTTTTTTTTTTAATTTCACAGGAATTAAAATGCTGTTTAGTTATGCTGTGAAGTATTAGCACCTCAATCAATATGCTACTTCAATAAGTTGGATTAAGGGCTATAATAGGGTGTGTCTTCCATGCTCCATGTGTTAAATAATATATTCATTAACTTGTAAGAGTATTCATATTTTCCCCCACATCCACAAATGGGCCGCCGATCCGTGAAAAACATCCTCTCCTAGTGTTATGCACCCCTTTCTTAATTTTGATGACCACCTGTTTTAGTACAGGGCATTGCAGATACATTAAGAGGAATAAGTTGATATGGTGTGAGAGTCATTTAAAAGGAAATTCTAAACGGAATGACAAGAGGATCTCATAAACGGCCTGACCCTCACCATGTCCCACAGGTAGTGCCACGGCCCAGCAAAGCTATTAGTGTAAACATTCAAGAGACAATAAAGAAGGCTGGCCAGAGCCCCAGATGGTGCTGCCGTAAAAATACATTCCAAAGCTTGGCATCTGGATTTTGCAGCTGCCATGGATAGCCCATATGTGGCAATAAATATTGGTTCTGAGGTTGGAACGGCTAGAGGTTAGGGTCAAATGGAACCATCTGAACCATCACAATGAAGCAAACAGACAAAGCACGGAAGTGATTGTGAAATGACATGTAATTTTTCATATCTCTTACTTCTCTTATTATTGTCAGCTGGTGAAATGCTAAGGTAAACTTTTAGGGAGGAAGAGTTTATTTGTCAAACAACAGCAGCTAGTATGCATTCCTGCTTCTTTGTTCCTGCTGTGATTTTGCTCACTTCCAAATACGAAGCTCTACTCTTGTCATCTAATTGTTTTGTCATCTTTTAAATTCTTAGTACTTGTGTCCAGCTATAATTATCCTTTATGACACAACCTCTTAGCAACCAATTGTCTTCTTTTCCAAATGTACAATATTCGTGTTCATGTATTTTCTTAATCATTCAATAACTATTTTATTGATTATTTACTATGCACCAGGCACTGCTCCAAGCACTACAGGTAGAGGGATATACAAAACAAAGTCCCAACTCTTATAATGCGTCCATTTTACTAATGCTAACTTATCCATTCACTCCCCAGTATTTAGTAAGCACTAACCATACACCATATGTTTCACATCTGAAAGGGAGAAGAAATTTTGTTCCAGGGGACAGACAAGAAAGCAGACAAAAATAAACGTGTGAAATACTAACTTCAACCATAAAGGATAATTTCCTGAGAACACAGAGAAGGGTCATTAAATTGGGTATGAATATGACAAAATTATTAGGGAGGGCTTTGCAAAGTAAGAGAGACCTTAGTTGAGAATTGCAAGTTTAGAAGGAATTAGCTGAAGGAACATTCAGGAAAAGGACAACCAAAGAAAAGAGAATGGAGTCCTCAGAGCTCACCCAATAGTTTAGCAGAGGTGGAATGTCAGATGAGAAGAAAATACGGAAAGAAACTAAAGGCACAGTGGACAGCTGTGGACAGTCATCAAGGGCTTTTGCAAAGCTCCCATGAATTAAAAGATATTTAGAAAGTTTATTTATTTATTTTGTCAGAGAGAGAGAGAGAGAGAGAGAGAGAGAGAGAGAGAGAGAGAGAATGAGCAGGGGAAGGGCAGAGAGAGGGAGAGTGAGAACCCCAACAGGATCCATGCTCAGCACGGAGCCCCACAACAGGGTTCGATTTTACAACCCTGGGATCATGACCTGAGCCAAAATCAAGAATCAGACGCTTAACTGATTAAGCCACCCAGGCACCCCAAAAGATATTTTGTCTTCAAGGCAACCTAACTGGGGAGATTTATAGGTAATAAACACAGATAAACAGATAAAAGTGATAAATTCCCCAAGAAAGATATTTTGGAAGTTGAAAAGAAAGATCTGGCTTATTTACAGCCAGAAGATCACTGAGGAGGCATTTAAGCTGAACTCTGAAGCAAAAGTAAGATTTTATAGAAAAGGATTGTGGGCAATTGGGCAAAAATGAGCACTGACCTACCTGAAACTCTTACTTGGACTTTGAAAATGATCTGCTCCTCTGAGGAAAATGTGTATAATTTTCTTAAGCAGTAAAGTTAAGAAAATTGAGGAAGAACGTATGATTAGAAAAAGTGTAACAGAGACATAAACTTCTATAACACCCATGTTCTCCCCTCCAACCAAGTGACCTGGTATATTTTCTAATTATTTTGGTTATTGCTTAAACTAGCACTAATCTCACTTCTAACTTTAAGGTCATCTAAAATTTCCAGATATCCTTTCACCTGAAACCCATTCAAGTGGATATGGACTATATCTACCTTGCTAATTTCCTATACATACTTTCCATGGCACATGGGACTCCCTCATGCTGGCACGTTATTTCAAATTTACAGAATGTATCTCGATAGGTTGTAAAACCAATGCATTTTGTCATATACTTCCTATCTAGTGGAGTTTAATACCTAGATTGCCCCAGATTTCACTCAAGGCATTTAGCTAAAAAACTGTTTAAATGACATTATAGCGAAATATTTTATTTATGAGATAGATTCAAATAACGTGCCGTGGCATTATTTTTATGGCATTATTTTCATGGCATTATTCCTTCTTACAGATCATTTTTCGTCAATGTGTATTGTGTCTTACCCATTAATATAATCTGAAAATACTGGTAACAGTACCTTCAGTTATACCACTGATCTCTCATCCCGTAAACTGGAATTCGAAAATCATAAAGATCCTGAACTCTGCTCAAGTAATCAGGTTAGGTTGGTGGTCAATCCTATGCTAAACTAATGTTGCTGAAAATGTAAGTCTGACCATTTTTTGCCAAGGGTTTTTCACTATTTACATAGAGACTACGTTGTCCTTTATTTTTACTGACAGTTTGCATTTTCTAAAAATTAATGCTTTTAATTTCTTTCCGTCAATACCTCGTGGCTTCCTCTTATTTCTAGCAATCATTTCTTTTGAAAAAGTGTTCTAGTTCCCTACTCAAGTCCAAAACGCGTGCCCATTTTTCATGGTCTCTGCATTTGACTACAACAGCTTGCCAATTAAATCTTGCCAGGTCTCATCTCAGCATTGAAAAGAGCTTCTAAAATCCCACCTGCTCTGTGAAGCTTCTCAGCAATAAAGACCATTCACAGGGCTGTGTTTGTTCTGCCTTGTCGTAACCTTTGGGCTACATCCTGTTTGCTGAAAAGCCCATCTTTTCCCTGATATGGCTTGCTTAGGGCCCAGTCCGCTTTGTGTACCATGTATATTTAAATAATAAAACAGAAGCTAGTGATCACAGGGACCCTCATTTCAGATTATCAAGTGTAAATTAGCCAAGTGTTTTGATAGCTCTTAATTATTGACAACAGACAGTCTCATGGAAGAGTCTGCATGAGCCCCGTGTCTAGGTAATACGAAACCTCGCTCCTCTCCTTGGCAATTACATGTCTGCTGAGATATGGGAAGGGGAGGGGGACCACCAGGTGTCCACCAAGAAGGATAGAATTTGTGGATTAGCAAAAAAAAAAAAAAAAGTGAGAGCTAATGAGGCTGTGTTCTAGGAGGGCTTTCATTAGCAGTGCTGTATTAGTGCATAATTTGGAGACCATTTTCAAAAAGCCTCTAAAAATTGCCTGAGAAATCAGTGGCACACAACATAAATTACTGAGCCAGGCAGGCTGGCTTACTCAGACATTGCAGAGGTTTGTTTGTTTTGGTGGTCCTTGTGAGCCTTGGGTTTTATATTCTGCTCTTAACAAAAGGCTCTCTTGGGTCAAGCTTATTCCTCTTTATGCCTTTCTCTATCAATATTCTTAAAAAAAATACTCCATAATACTAACTGATCTATTACTTTTTTGGACAATTTTTTATACTAATACTTAAACTTCCCATCATCTTTAAGTAAGATATAAGAAGCTATCAAGATGTTTATGCTGAGTAAAATAGAGATTATTGGGGAGTATTGTTCACACACACACACACACACACACACACACACTGACAAGCACACGAAGCATTTTACTCTTTTGACTTCTGTTTATACTTTATGATGTTGATGTTCTCCTTATCATGCACATAAGGAAATTGATTAAATAATTTTCCCAAATCACATAACTTGTATTTTGGTACAGACTTGCTCTTAACACAAAGATGTATTCCAAACATTTTAAGCATTACAAAATATAAAATAAGTGCTAAGTATTGAAGATTTTTAAAACTATTTCTAGGATGATAAAGTGCAAAGAATTTCAGATCTCGGTTTTGTTGGCATCTGTAATTTCATCTATTAACCCTATTTCTGCTAGTGGAATTAAAACAGGAAGATCACTAGCACCTAAAGACAAATGATCTCAAGACAGAATCTTGATCAACTGTTGACAATTAGGTGGCTTCATTGGGTTAATGAGTTTATAGACACATTCGCTATCACATACAGAGCTTCAATAATTGATCATTTTGGAATCAAACATATTTTTTGATGTGATAATTGAAACACATGCTCAGGGCTGACAACAAAGCTGGCTTACAACCTGCAGTAACTACTCAACCTCCAGACACAAACACTGTCGGTCAGTTTTATGAACGCCGCAAAATGTCTACAAGTAACTGGAAGCCTTCTGTTCTTACACACCCAGAGGATTTCCGTTGGCAAGACTGCTTTCTCATTGCTTTCTATGGAATAGATTAAAACGTACTTTCCAGATAAAAATTGTGTTGGCGTTTGGGATCCACTTAAAAACACCATGTCTTCCTTCACTATGACTACAAAAGAATCTGAAATGAAATTTAGCTCCTATTCTTGCTCATGGTTTTCATACTGTGGCATCTGTAAAATAGCTTTGCTCTCCAAATCAACAGGGTTCCTGCATCACTACAGTGAGACTTTGGGTAGCAACTCTGGACGATGTATACTGTGTTACCCCAAACTCTTTGGCCCCTGAGTTCAGAAACTAAGTTTAGCTACCATGGACATTTTGTGCTTCCCAGCACTTAAGAGGTTAATTTTCCTCCCTGGAGCCAGTCTCCGAGATATACATACTACCACAAGGTGGCAGTAGAGATTTGTGGTCACATGGTTAGGAACCTCCAAGAGTAGGCCTTAAACACATTCATCATCTAGCCTACATTTATTACTTATTAGTTGAATTGTTTTTCAAACACAGAATCCTTTATTCCAGGCTCATTTTATTAATTCTTACAAACTGTCACTTTGCCAACAATTTTCTTTAAACTAGCAGGTGCCTCTAAGAAAGGTAGTCTCTACTTTTAGACTTGAATATGTTAATTTGATCTCAAAACCTCAAAAAAGATTTTGGTTTCCCTAAATTCATATTTCAGTGGATAACATCACATTTACATTTTTTTTTCCAAAAGAAATTTCAGTCTCCCCAGGATTAACCTAAATGCTACCTCCCTAGATATCTGCATCTTGGTGAAAAGTCTCAAGTCTACTTTTCCCTTTGACAGTACAGTTGAAACTCTGTATTTCAGTGTATTTTTCTCTCTAAGAAAGGATACAGTAGCCTGTTCCTATTATGTACAAAATTGGCAATTGAAGTTTAATGGAAAGGTCATTAGACCTTGGGTCAGAAGATCTGGGACCTTGTCCTTACTCTGCCACTTTTTTGCTGGGTGACATTGAGCAAGACACTTAACCCCTTTGACCCTTGGTTTCCTCTTCTGTCAAAGGGAAATGCTGGCTCAATAAGGAAATAAGAATTAAATAAAAGCAAACGAAATAAGTGCCTAGAACAGAGCAGGTCTTTAACAAATGCTACACTCAAGGTGCTTTAAATTCTAACTCTAAGTTGACAATCAACAAAAAGATTATGGAGAATAAAAATAGCTTATAATAAAAATAAACTTTAAAAAATAGAACAATTCTCTCCTTTTTTCTAACAGTTCTGAAAGGTGTTCAACATCGCCTAAGACTACATGTAAGAATCTTTGGTAGTTGAGCTTACAGATTTTAAGTTCTCAGTTTAGAGAAAGGAGCCAAAATCATTCTATCAAAAACCCAAGAAAGCACTATTTTAATTACTTACTGCATGGTAAAGGTACTTCAAAGGGTTAGTCCTCTTTTACTCCCTAGAAAATAACTACCACATTAGATAAACTAAGGTTTGTATTGATCCAATTAAAACATTAATATGTTGACTTAATATAGCAATCACTTAGTAGCAGAAAATTATGTCTTCAGAGAAAAAAATCAAGGCCATATTTTCATTATCTTCCCAAACAAAATCAAAATTAACTGCTTAGCTAAAGTGTCCTTAAGCATAGTGATTAAACAAAGTATAAAACAATATCAAAAGAAAAATTATGTCCAATATGTGTTTTTTAAAAACTATTTTGAACGAATGTATCAAATATTATATATTAGGATTTTTAAGTGTCAATTTATATTCATGGTTGTAGGTCATTTCTTTACTACTCTTTCAAGTTTACTTTATTGGAATCTAGAGATTAGAATCCATACCTGTCTCAGTGAAAACCACAATCTTCTTATGGAAATAACTCATATATTTGAATGGAAGAATATGCTATTACCCCACTGCTGACATGTTGTCATTTCTCAGTGGCAGAGAAGAAAAAGAAAAAGAAAAAAAAGAAATCTGATTGTCCATCATTCTGAAGTCATGCAGGCCAATTGATCACATTGTATGATTTTCATTGCCTTATTAGATTTGGATTCTTCCTACCAGGAAAAACTTTGTTTCATGCCAGGACTCATATTTCATAAAACTTTGGCAATACCAGATTTAATTTAATTTTTAATTTTTTAAAAAAAATTTAATGTTTATTTATTCTTCAGAGAGAGGGGGGGTGGCATAGAGAGAGGGAGGCACAGAATCCAAAGCAGGCTCCAGGCTCTGAGCTGTCAGCACAGAGCCAAACATGGGGCTTGAACTCAGGAACTGCAAGATCATGACCTGAGCCGAAATTGGACGCTTAACCAACTGAGCTTCCCAGGTGTCCCTAGGTTTAATTTTTTAAAAAGACAAAACTTATGATTTTTAATAGAACTATTCAATGAATATTAAGCTTATTTCTGTAGTTTATTTCACATAGCTCCTTTTGTGAATAAATTCTAGATAAGTCATTTTTCTCCACCTGATTTAATTTCAAATTATTTTTCCATACAAGTGTATTTAAACACCTGAATCAACTTGCAGAAATACTTCTTTGGCTTGTATGAACTTTACAGTTAATTTTTAAATTCAGCTATTAAAGAAGTCTCCTAGGAACTACAATTATCTTTCTAATATTCTCATTCAAGTCCAAACTTAGTGCTGAAATTGTGTACATCAGGGGCAGTCCACTTCATACAGAATCAAATATAAGCATCTGTTGGCCATCTGGAGAAACACAGATATGCTGGCTTGAGCACTCCTAATTTGTGCTTACTTCTTCCTTCTCAAAAATTTGTTTGCAATACTTCCTAGTTTTCTTTAACTTGGGTCTTAATGTGCTCCAGACAGCTCTGTGATGCCAGCTTCAATGCACCCATTCATTTTTCCAAACAACATAAATTGAAGGTTAATACAACTAGCCATATAAATTAAGTTAATGGTATTTTGTCACATAGAGTAATCTGCCTTTTCTAAACAGGTGACCAGTTAGCATTCATTTACCATAACTTTCTGTTTCTTCCTAATTTAAAAATAAGATGTAAAATGTTTGTTCTTTCAAAAGAATCAAATGCCATTTAAAATGAATGAAGTGATTTATGAATAAGCCATACACACATTTGTCACTCTTAGTCACCATACTGAGCCTGGGCTTTTTTTTTTTTTTTTTTTTTTAAGAAGGCGTGGTCTCTCCTTGCTCATGAATCACAGCTGCAGAAAAGCAAACACTGAGGACACCACTCAGGGGTCATTAAGACACAATCCAGGTGTATCCCAAACCAAGTCAAAGGACTGGCAAGGGGACAACATAAAAGAGAATGCCTATTCTAGTCAGTTATCGCTTTAATGTTTGATTCTGAAGCAAAAGTCTCGTGTCTGCTTCCGCTGGTATTTTCTGTACACAGCTCAGTCATGGTCCACAAAGACTATGTGTACTTTGTCTAGTTTGACTAATTTACCTTTAAGAAAGGATTAAAGAATGTTCAAACCTGAAAAGCAAAACCAATCATTGGCTCAAGTGACATTAGTTTTCTCTCTGAGATACACGGCATTTCAGCATAAGGCCCCAGCTCTGCCTCACGTCCAGCACGAGGAATAAGAAAGACCAGGGATTGAAGGAGGAAAGGGAAAGGCATTTCCGCCAGTGGAATGATAGAGACAAAATGGAAAGAAGCTGAATATTTGTTGAAAGCCCAATACAGGGCAGCCCAGTCATCTTGGACAATTACCAGACAGAATCCTCCAAATGATCTTCCGAGGAAGGCTGAGGGCCTCCATTTTAGAGAGGAGGAGACTAAAAATGACCCCACGATACATAACTTGACCAGGATTACAAAGTGAATCAATCAAAATTCAGGACAGAACTCAGTTCTAGGCCTTTCTAGATCTGCAGTTAACGAACTACTCTGAATTATCGTGGTTTTGAAGTAAGCTAGTCATTTTTAGTTATGACTCTAAATAACAATATTTTAGGTCTATAATTCTGACTTCCTGCATGTATAGCATTAGTGTGCTATGATATAACAGCATTTTTCTGTATTTATGTAGAAAAAATTTTCTTTGGAGTGGTGCCTTCAAAGCAGGGTTCCTCAAGTAAAACTTATATATGGAAAATCGGGAAAAAACAGAAAATCTAACACTCTTTAACTTTACAGCCAGCTCTTAGTTTTCTGTGTGTCTCACAGGTCCTAGATGGCATCATCATCATCCTATAGAGTAGTTATTTTCAAATTTGGTTAGAAAAGGAAGGATTTTTTTTAAAGAAACATTCTCTCTGACTCCTAACATTAATTCTTATTTGTTTTATATTACTTAAATATGAATATGAGTTCAGAAATATAAAATAAGGTAAAATTTCATATGTTTACACCCTTAGGCAATCACAAAATGTTTATATATAAAGTTACGCATTTTCTAAAATTTAGATTAACAACTTCATTTTAAGTTGGTAGGTGACATTGGCATTCAGCTGAAACTAAGTACCACCTTCAATATAAAGATAAAGCAGACTGCCAGGCACTGTGTGGGGAGCAACTATCCTTTTCTGTTCGAAAACTGCAATAAGTTTTCAGCATAGTACGTTGCCTTAAAGTCACTGATTTTTCCTAATACTTCATCTGTATGAAGCTTTGATTATTTCTCTCTAGATCACAAACATTAAAGAAGTGTCTTCTGGAACAAAAACAACTGTAAAAAAAAAATAGACAGAAATCACAGCAGAATACTTTGTCATAGCTGGTTTTCAGGTAACCCAGAAAAAGCTGTTTTGTTGTGCTTTTTTTTTTTCCAGGTCTCAATGAAATAAACACCCAAATTTAAAAACAGATGAAGAGTGGGAGAGAGCCAAACCATAAGAGGCTCTTAAAAACTGAGAACAAACTGAGGGTTGATGGGGGGTGGGAGGGCGGGTAGGGTGGGTGATGGGTATTGAGGAGGGCACCTTTTGGGATGAGCACTGGGTGTTGTATGGAAACCAATTTGACAATAAATTTCATGTATTAAAAAAATTAAAAATTAAAAAAAAGAAACCAAAAAAAAATTAAAAAAATAAACTGTGAAATAAGGAGGGAAAAAAGCGAATCTGTTTTCATTATAGAAAATACTTGTAACTATTGGTATTACATGTATTCTAAATCCAGACAAAATGTCAAGAAAAAATTTAAGCATGTAATCAAGGATAAAGATGAGGATTTGGGTTTTTTCCCCTTTGTATCTTAAAAATGTAGGTTACAAAATATCTTGGGGAGCCTGGGTGGCTCAGTTGGATAAGCATCCGAATCTTGATCTCAGCTAAGGTCATGATCTCACGGTTTGTGAATTCAAGCCCACGTTGGGCTCTGTGCTGACAGCACAGAGCCTGCTTGGGATTTTGTCTCTCTCTGCCCCTCCCCTGCTTGTATTCTCAAAATAAATAAAATAAATGCAAAATTTACTTCTCAAAATAAATGAATAAACTTTAAAAAATAAAAAAAATTAAAACATGATGAAGAATCTTTACACTTATGAGAATAAAACTGGTAGACTGAAATATCAGATACAATTCTATCAAATGATCTCTCAAACTTGTCAAGTAATTTTCTTTCACAGGGTTATTACTAATTTAACAATGTAATTTTACTTGTTTAATATCAAACAGAATGTGGCAGATCTAGGTCTCAAATCCAAATCAGTTGGATGCCTTGAAACACTAAGGGAAATGGTGGAAAAACACTAAAATCCAAAGGAAAGAGAACATAACATGGGCAATTTCAGCAACATTGTGCCTTTCAACCGAGGAAGATAATTCTATCACTCAGAATTTCTGGTTGTAGGGGAAATATTTTGTAAGCAACACAATTACTCTTATTGAAGAGCAGAAGAGGAGCCCATGTATTTGTGAGCAAATAATTGAAGGATGACAACTGGCCTCATATTTGAGATGCGAATATCCAATTACTCTCATCACTATCCACAAACATCATCCAGCCCCCATGTGCACAGTACTCTCTCGTAAGACCTTGCAGCACAACCAAATTCTGAAATTTTACAGAAGAAAGACAGTATCTTCTCACCTAGAACATAAATAGAGTCTGCTGATTTCTCCCCTAGCTCCATGACAACCTCTTCTTGCCAGCTCCAGGAATAAAGACTAGACTCAAAGCCTGAGAGCTATTCTGAGTTGCTCATGGGAACAGCATTATACAGTTTCACAGAAATCATTAGTGATACATTTAAGTTAAATAAAGCGGTTCTAAGCATGGAATCTTTAACTAGCCACATGGACTAAAGACTTCAATCTGTTTAGAATGATTCATCACTTGGTAGATAACCACCCAAATAATAAATGTAATTGTTGACTAGGAGTGAAATATTTTAAAGGTTGCCCCCATTTTTTTTCATGAGCATTACCTTAAACTTTTCATTAAGTTGAATATAATTCATCCTACCCCTCTTCGACTCTCAGCACCAGTTGTCAATGACCAGTTAAGCAATAAAGTGTTTGGGGGAGGCAAATAAACATTTAAATCAAACAGTCAATATATCTTCCTGTTTCTCTGACTGAAAAATTATGCCCCCAAGAGATAGCTTGTGTAAAATAAGATGGGATCCAACTATAATCAAGAGGCATATTCTCTCCAAGGAGTGGCATGTATTTAAATTGAATTCATTGTTTACCAAAAAATGATAAATTGCTTTCCTGATAGCTTTCAGAATATTTTAGGGAATCTATACAATACCGCCTTGTAGCTCCATCAGAACGAAAAATAAAGCGTTGAGTGCCAACACGTCAAGAGACAGTTGGCATCTCATGATTCATGCTTCCTTGAGAATGCTGAAGCACGGAGTGCCTTTGCCATGGAGAAGGGCTTATTTTGCTATCGCATATTTCACATTTACTCTTACATGGTGGCTCAATACCTAACAGTTTAGATCTGGTCCTACTACTAAATAATCGTCCATACAACTGAGAGTTGATCCAACCCATATAGTTGGGATCAGAGTGAGTGTAGCCACATGATCTCGGGGTTCAACGTTCTTACAGTGGACCTCCCCTTCTTACTTACCCATCCAATATGCACCTGTGTGTACCCTTAGTGGTTTGAAGCCAAACTCACATTTCAATCCCATCACCAGGATCTTCTGGGATTCAGGGAAAACTGATGGATCTCTCTTTGTGGCCAGGAAGGTGCAAACTCGTTAAAAAGTGGGTTAGATTCACTATTCCTGTGCTGTTTACCCAAGAGGAAGGAAATTCAAAATAATAAAGGTAGGGAAGGATGACTAATTACAAATTATTCACTTTGTTCATGGTACATATTTATTATTTGACATCATAGTACTATTTCACATGTTTTCAGTTCACATAATTTAACTTTCTTGCTCCTAGTGACTACCAAAAAAAAAAAAATGAACCTCATCTCTGATTTAATTAGCAAAACAGCACTTACACAGTTATTACAGCAGCACACCTACTGAATGGTATGTCATTTATTTTTATGCCTCAGTCAGATCCTTCAGCTAAGTATGACTCCCAATTTTGTAAGTAACTCAGCAATAGCAAGATCATTCCATGATACCTGGTCTAACTTAAAATGCTTTAAAATATCATGACTCCATTTAAATCCTAACATATTATGGTTGTATTTTAAAAAGTCACATTGTACGACACATCAGCTTCAAAGAAAGCAGCAGCAGCAAATAGCAGAGATTTTCCCTCAGTCTCTATGAGAATCAGAACGCATACTTGTTGGCCACAGTTTCTCTGAAGTCTTCATTGTATTCGCAAAGCCACATCCTAAAGAGAGTTGAGCTAAATGAGTCAGCATGTTAATTATGTGCTCTGGGAGCACAGAGAAGAAATAAAGAAGTTATTACCTTCCCAAGTTTCTCAGGTAATGAGACCCACTTCTGCAGATATGTGGCACTGTACCAGAATCTATCATGAGAATGAGCTTTGCAGTACAATGCACAGAATTAATTTTTTAATGAAAGTCCTGTACCAGTATTCTGAGTCAAATCCACCTGACAAATGTCACTGGTCAATGTCATTACCAGTTAACCAGCACAAGGCCTTTAGAACAGATGGTGTAGCAAAGCCTGTTCAGGGAGGCCGGCTAATTTCAGCCACCCTCCCATGAAAAGGAAATAAAATAAAATTGGCTCCGTGTCACTCAATCATGACAGTACTTTGGATTTCTCCCCCATGATGTTTTTTAGCCTTGAGGCAGATATGACAGGCGCCTTATTAAATTCCAAAAATAAATGTGGAGCAAGAAGGCAGTGCATTCCAATGAGACATCCAACTTGTTAAAATGCAATACGCATAAAACTTGGCTCATTTTATTTTTAGCCATCTTCCTCATCATTTTAAATCAAAACAGAAATATATTTGTAACCATAAACTAGGTGAAAGTAGTCCAAAGGTTTATTTTTTTTCTTATAAAAACTAGTTATTATTCATTTGTTCACAAGTACTTAAGTTGGGATTTCCCCAAAACACCTCCATCAATATCTGGAAATAAAGCTAAGAAAAAAAATGAAAAGCTTCATGGAAGATTTCTTACTCTGTATTTTAGCATCTTCCATTCATCCACTAACAATTCCTTGGACAAATCCAGTATTTATGGATCCCTCCCTGCCTTTCTGCACACTATACATTTTCTTATCTGTGTTTTGTCTCAAACGATTCCATTGCTGTCCAAAAATTTGATGTTCTCCATCTTTCCCCTACAGCATCATAAGTAATTACTGTTCCTTCTGAATTTTTACAATATGTGTCTTGTTCATCTACTAATTAGCACATAATTCATTTATTTATTCTGCTTTATATGTTGACTAATTTCTCCCACTAGAAACATATATATTGTCTACTAGTTGCCCTTGTTGAGGAAAAGAGTCCTTATGCATCCTTATATAACCTAAGGCATCTGGCCTGAGGCCTTCTACATATCAGAGACTCAATAAATGTTAAAAAGAAAAACATGACCAATTACATATATCATAATGATACGATCACTATTGGTCCATCACTAATTTACTACTATGAATCTAAGGAATTTGGAATCTTGAATACTATGATGCAATCCAATTCTGAAGTCCCAAAATGTGTACTTTGGTACAATAAGAAACAGATTTCAGAATGTGTTTCTTCACTCCAATGAGGTTTCAGCTGGTGTAGAGACATGGGCTTTGAGGAGATTGCTGGGGAAACCACTGACTCATTCCACATAATAATGATAGCTAACATTTGCCTTAGGATTAATAGTATCTAAAGTACTTTTTTAAGTTTTAATTTAAATTCAAGCTAGTTAACATGCAGTGTGATATTCGTTTCAGGTGTAAAATATAGTGAGATTCAACACTTCCATACATCACTCAGTGCTCATCACAAATGCACTCCTTAATCCTCATCACTTATTTTACCCAACCCCCTACCTACCTCCCCTGTGGCAACATCAGTTTGTTCTGTATAGCTAAGAGTCTGTTTATTGGTTTGTCTCTCTTTTTTTTGCCCCTTTGTTCATTTGTTTTCTTTCTTAAATTCCACATATTAGTGAAATCCTATGGTATCTGTCTTTCTCTGACTTATTTCACTTAGCATAATACGCTCTAGCTCCATCCATGTCCTTGCAAATGGCCAGATTTCATGCTTTTGTATATATAACCCCCTCCTCTTTACCCTTTCTTCAGTGGATGGACACTTGGACTGTTTCCATAATTTGGCTATTGTGGATAATGCTACTATAAACATTGGGATACATGTATCTCTTTGTATGAGTATTGTTGTATTCTTTGTGTAAATGCCTAATAGTACAATTGTTGGATTATAGGGTAGCTCTATTTTTATCATTTTGAGGAACCTCCATAATGTTTTCCACAGTGGCTTCCTCAACTGGCATTCCCAACAACAGTAAAAGAGGGTTCTCCTTTCTCCACATCCTCACCAGCACCTGTTGTTTCTTCTGTTGTTGATATTAGCCATTCTGACAGGTGTGATATCTCATTATAGTTTTGATTCATATTTTTAATGAATTAATATTAAAACATTCCTACAGAGGAGACAATATTAACTTGGTGTTATAAATCAGAAAACAGAGATTCAAAAAGGTTAAATCAGGTGGGCAAGGCCACCCATCTGCCAAGAGGGTGACAGTGCTGGGGTTCAAGTTCCAGCATGTTAATGACAAAAATCATGTACTGTGCGCTTTCAATTACTCCACAGTTTCACGCAGCACAAATGCACCTTCCAAGGAACCTAGAGGAGACTGGACTAGCAAAACCAAGACATCGTGTCCAGAATATTTACTCCATTCTACTCCAGTGAGTTTCTCTTACGGGCTAACATCTGCGGAAATGAAACACCTTCCATGACCAGCTCCAGAGAGCTCTGGAAAAGTTCTTTCCCTCCAGACCAGGGCGCTCCTACAGATACTCCTAAGGGTCCCCAAGCCCTTGGAATTATAATCATGTAGGTCAGTACCTGGGTACAAGCTAGCAATGATAACCCAAATGATGAGTAATGTGCTAAAATTTAATTTATTTTTATCGGGTTGTATTGTGTTAAATAATATCTCTCATGTGAGAAGCGAATTAATATTTTCAATGTCAGGTACAATCTGAACTGTTATGCAAATCATTTTTACATCTAGGAAAAGGCATAAGGTTAAGGCAAGATCAAAAAGATGAGAAGGGCTTTTGCTATACCTATAATTCTTCCAGTGAGTGTCTCCTGCGACTTCCTCCATCAGAAACTTGACTAAATCAGGCTGGAGGAGGTATTTGGGTTCTCATTCTCTCTCTCTCCCTCTCTCCCTCCCTCTTTCTTGTTTGATTTGATGTTTTTACTTTCATTTAATTAATTTGAAACCAGGTAATATCCGGAAATATTAAGGCACATTATAATAAGCCATATATTACCTTCCACACTGAAAACTCATACAATTTGAATGTCTTATATTAGATACGAAAAAGAAGGCAGTAGAGTCGGTACTAATATATATATTTTTAAGCAAACACATAATGATACCATCAGCTGCTCTCTCCTTTGCCTTAGAATTTACTCTACATGTTAAAGATTATCTCCTTCTGTTCTTCCTTCTACATTTATTCTACTTTTCTGTTGAAATTCAACAAGAAAGCTGTTTTAAGGAAGAACATTTGCTGTTTATACCACCCTCTTGTAAACAAGTCGTGTCACTGTTGATGTAATGTCATATCTATAGCAAAGCTGGATGCATAGGAACTTCCCACACATTGGAGAAATTATTTTAGTAAACTGCAGAAGAGAATATATCCTGAATAACAACAGCATCGAAGGGAGTGTTTGTTTCTCTAGCAAACACGTTACCATACCTTAGATTTAAATTGCTTTCTCTAAATAATTTTTTTTTCAGTCAAAGATGGTACAGTAGAATATATCCCACAATTTTTTTTTTTTTTTTTTTTTTTGCTTGCCAAAACGGAGCTTTGACAGGAAAGGATCCTGCCACCTCTCTGGCCAAATGCCATGATTTTGCCTTTTGGTTATATTTTAAGTAACCATTTTCTTTTCTTCTTCTTTTTTTTTTTTCCTGACACAAATATAAATGTATCCAATCTTACTTGAAATGTGTGAATCTTTAACACTAAGAGCCCCTGCCAACTGCAATCCATAAGGCAATACATATTTCAGCACATTATTTGAGTGTTCTCTCAGTATAAAAATAAAAGAAAATAAAAATAAATTGCTAAAAGAAAGAGTTTATTTTCCACATGTTAGCAAAATATCTACAAAAGAGTTCACAGATTTGGGTACAGTACATGTCTGTGTTTATCAGCAAATCTGCTGATAATAATAAAGAAAAGACTGTTCACTAGTCACTAAAATAGGCAAAGCTTTCAACTTTTGACTCCTTCAACACTTGGTAGTTTGGATTCTAATCACATAAAGGAAAGACTGATACAAATGGATGATCTTTTCTTGATACTTAGTTTGCTTCCTGGTATTGATTAATCATACTGCAGTTGTGAGAAGCCCTGAAATAGAGGTCAGAAGATGGATGTTTTTATACTAGCATAGCTACTATTTATTTCCTGTGTGAGCCTGCCACCTGACTTAACTTATCTGTGCCCCAATTTTCTCCTCTGTCATTTGGGATCCTTAATGATTTACCTCTAATCTTATGAAAGTCAAGTGGATAGTGCTTATTGTTTTTATTTATTAGCATCATTCCTATTAAATAGGTGAATTATAGAAAGGCATTTAAAATATAAAGTTTTATATTTTATATTATATATGAAATATATAATTTATATTATATATGAAATATATAATTTATATTATATATGAAATATATAATTTATATTATATATGAAATATATAATTTATATTATATATGAAATATATAAATTATATTATATGAAATATATATTATATATTTTATATTTATAAATATATATAAATATATAAATATTATATAAAATATAATATATTTTATATTATATATGAAATATATAATTTATATTATATATGAAATATATAAATTATATTATATATGAAAAAATAGTGTTTTCATTAAGTAGCATAAGCTGAATTTGAAGGAAACAAGAAAATTGAAATAAAATTTGTTTTCATACAATAATTATTTTACTTTTCGATTTGTGCATTGTATGGTTTGAGTTAAAGTTAGAAGTAGAAAGATGAGATCCTCATTCTGTTAGTACCATTCCAAAAAAAGTGTAATTTTCACAAGTGCTTCTATTTCACCAGACTTACAGGGTGTTGTGTAAAATTTGACTTAATTAATTAATTTATTTTTTAAATGTTTATTTAATTTTGAAAGAGAGCATGAGTGGGGAGGGGCAGAGAGAGAGGGAGACAGCGTCTGAAGCAGGCTCCACGCTCTGGGCTGTCAGCACACAGCCCTATGCGGAGCTCGAACTCACAAGCCGGTAGATCACGACCTGAGGCGAAGTTGGATGCTTAACAAACTGAGCTACACAGGTGTCCCCCAAAAAGGTGAGTTTATTAAAGTGCAGGGACAGCACCTATGGGCAGGAAGAGCTGCCAGTTAAAGTTTGACTTAAAAGTACATAAAACTTTTTGATGATTTACCTCAGCTAGTCTTTGATATTTTATTGGATATTTTACTATCTGAGGACAACCAGTAAAAAGTTTAGTGAATACATCTGTCTGCAAAAGACCAGTTAATGCATAAATGATCAAATATGTCCAAAGCATAGAGATTTCTGCATAAAACAGAAGCATTTTTTTTATCCATTCATCAAATCTGGTTATCAAGAGATGTTTATGTGAAGTTTGTGAAGTATTTTCATTTGAATTGTCATATCTGCCAATCATCCCTGACCTCTGGCCTAATCATCAGACAAAAAGAAAAATCAAAGAAAACGTGTAAAATAGAGTTGTAGCCGAAATTTGAAATTACTAGAGTCTGATGTTCATTTTTGGTTGTGTTTTGTTAGCTGGTTTGTTTACAATTTTCCATGAGGTCTGGGCTGCTATGTAAGTTATATTATACAGTTTCCCCAAACTTATCCATTTAGCTGTCATTTTCCCCCTTCTATCTGAGTGGAATAGTATTCCACCTTCATCAGAAATATGAGTGATTTGCTGAACTCAGTAAAAAACATGAAATTTTAATCAAAACACTATATACTTCTCAAGATATTAGCTACCTCTTCTATCTGTAGTAGTAGAGAAGACAAGATTATTCCACTTTACAAGTCTGTATCCTAGGATACTGCTGCCCTGAACATAGTACTGAATACAGAAAGTACTTGCTGATGTCCAAGGTGGCCTGTTGGCCTAAAAATGTCCCAACTTAAATAAGCATTTTTGAAAGAGATGAAAAAATGTGATCATAATGAGTAACAGAAAAATACCTTTAGTCTACTAATGAAATATGTCTCTAAAAAATAAAATTAGATTAAAAATATGGCTGAAGTTATAATTAAAAAATATTTAGTAATACATGTTCTTTAAATTTTCATTCAAATCCATTTTAATGTTAAAAGATAACTATTAGAAAAATTTAAGCCATCAGTATTCTCAATAAAAATGGTCAAATGGAAAGTAGTAATAGTGATTTGAACTTTGTTTTCAGGGGCAAAGGCATCGAATGCTAGTACCAGAATTTTCTGGCAGAAGAAAGGTTAATTATCCAAATGAATGCTTTCGAATCACATTTTAACTTTGGCAGTCAGCAGGATCGAAATGTCTTAAAATAAATATTCTTAAATCTCTGGGACTTTCTGTCTAACACATAATTGAACTTAAACTTTTGCCAATGCAGGGGCGCCTGGGTGGCGCAGTCGGTTAAGCATCCGACTTCAGCCAGGTCACGATCTCGCGGTCTGTGAGTTCGAGCCCCATGTCAGGCTCTGGGCTGATGGCTCAGAGCCTGGAGCCTGTTTCCGATTCTGTGTCTCCCTCTCTCTCTGCCCCTCCCCCGTTCATGCTCTGTCTCTCTCTGTCCCAAAGATAAATAAACGTTGAAAAAAAATATTAAAAAAAAAAACTTTTGCCAATGCATAATATCACAGCTTTTGATGCTGCATTAAAAAAGAATATATAAAAGTACTATTTGTTCAAGTTAATATTATATAGGTAAATTCAACTCACACCATTACTGTCTTTTTCTCCCATATTATTGAATTTATAAGACTTGAGCTAGATAAAATCTTTCAGGTCATATAACAGTTTTAGTGATTAACAATTAGCATTTATATTATCCTATGTTTCATATCTAATCAGCACTTTTATGTATTATATTTTTTATCTAAAATGTATGTTTTAATGAAGCTTATTTAAACATTATCATAACACATTATGAAATCTACCCAAATGATACAAAGTCACTGTGTTTTGAATGGTCATTTTTTTTGAGGGGGGAAGACACAATAACACCTCTTTCCATTTTGTCTGATTGAATTATTCTGTCTTCTCTACTTCAAATACTTCAATTACAAAAATGCATAACTTTTCAGTGTTACAGGGAAAAAATATATAGCCACAATGCTAAATACAAGCAATCATCAGAAACCCCCAGAATTAAAGTAAGGTCACTTCTTCCCTTGATGCTGACATCATCCTCCTGAGCATCAAGGAACGAATCCCAAAAGTCCCTAACCAATAACCATGAAAGCCGTGACATTGAGAAGATAAGCTCTAAACAGACACTATTTGAACCTTTGTCATTGAATTTTTAATTCTGTTTCTTTTTCAATAAACTCGTCCCATCTGATGACTTTCCCAGAAAGAGTGAATGTTACACAGACTAAGCACTTACATAGGTCAACACGAAAATTACAAAAGAAAAAATGATAAGAGATTGTAACATTTAATTGAAAAAATATTAATAAAAGTCTATTCTTTTTAAGTAGTTTCCTTTGCTCCTTGGGGGATAAATGTCCCTTTCATATGCCAGATAACCTTTAAATAGATGCATCTTTCATTTCAAAGCATGCTCTAAAAAGCAGCAGATTGTCTCTGTGATTCACCTAATTGTATTATGCTCTGTCCACATTCACATGAAATGACTGTGGTATAATTCTTGAAGCCAAAAGAATTCCACCCTCTGAAAAGTAATAACCGATATCCAGGCATGATTAGTACTCAAATATTTGACTGCTCTCTCCTCGAACCCTAATCTCACTTCATTTTAACATGAACAACCACCCTAGGTTTTCTGAGATGGTAATGATGTCACAATCCCAAGGGCAGAAGTGGGAGAAGGGAGGGGAGATGAGTCAGGTTTGATTTCAGTAGACAATATGAGTTGTTGCTCTTCTATGAATTTT
Source organism: Prionailurus bengalensis (assembly GCF_016509475.1). Lineage (NCBI taxonomy): Eukaryota > Metazoa > Chordata > Mammalia > Carnivora > Felidae > Prionailurus > Prionailurus bengalensis. Next base: position 30,794,696 of record NC_057350.1, on the reverse strand, counting down.
GACATTACCCTGGAATGATGGAAGGATCCTGTTCAAAGCCAGCCCAGACAAAGCAATATTAAATATTTAATTTCCAAAGGCAAAAGCCCAAGGTCCCAAAGCTCCAGGAAAGCTAATGGTCCTCTCCTTAGTTAGGCTGTAAGGGGCAAAACAAATTCAGAACTAATTTGACTATACTATACAAGGACTTTCTTCGGGAATATTTATAAATCCCAAGGTTCTTTTAAAAAATGTTAAAACAGAAACACAAATATAGCATGCATATTTTTAAACTGTGCAAATATTAACTTCTATGCATATTTATATGCTAAAAGGATTCACTAACACATACCTTATCCTGTATATGGATGTTAAGAATCAAATGAGTTTTAGTTTCCTTTAAGTATTATTTTTCTTGAGGAAAAAAAAATCAGATTTAAGTTAAATAATGAGGATTCATTTGCTCTCATTTGCTCACATTTTCTAAATTTAATATAAACATCTCATTTTATATGATATTAATTTAAAACATAAAACCTATATGAACACCAATTTACAATTTGGTTATAATTCGTAAACATTATTTAAAATAGTAAACTTTATACGTAACATGGTATAGCTATACAGAAGTGTTATACTAGAATTTTGTCAAAATTTGAAATACAAGTCAATCCCCATTGTCTTCTAGACTCAAACATGGATTCCATGTACCAGATCATGTCCTTTTGCATATAATAATAAACAGGGTATCCTCCCTTCTGTACCACACAGAGGCCCATGAAGCAGATGTTGCCTTTGTCCTCTGACACCAGGGCCTAATAGTGTACTCTTGTAAATCACACTGCCTTTGCCAATGTAGAACTGCTTCACATGGGTCACCTATAGCCCACAGAACTACCAAATAAATTAAAGCAAGAATTGCTTTGTTCAAATTATTTAAATCACATTCAAAATACAATACAAATAGGCTTCATCTCATTGACATTACTGAACTGTTCATGATGTTATTAACTTAGAATTTTCAGACATATTAGTTGATGAGGCAGCAATCAATCAGATTAGCTATGCGGAGACCTAAATTGACCACAGAGATAAGTAAAAGCTGTTATATGACCTTGTTGCAGACTTTTCTTCCTTTTAGTTTTCCCATATACTTAGAGAAAATATAGTCTACCTCTTCATATTTGATTGGTTTGGTGTATTACAAGCACCAGTCTTAAACACAGCAATTTGAACTCAGAATATGTGTCAGAAGCAACTGGTGAAAGTAAATAAAAGTTATTGTTTATGTTAAAGGAATAAAAATCATTTGACAATTATATATTCCTGTGGCACCAACCCAGAAGTACTTTGAAACGGTGAGGCAATTGAAATCGACACCTGAATATTGCACCAGATGCTGGAAAGGGGGCTCATGGGTCAAACAAAGAATAATAAGAAACAGTAAGAAATATTTTTTGTTTGTAATCTACTGGAAGCCATAGAAATACATATGATTGACAAAAAATAATCTAAATAAAAATCTAAAGTCAATAACGACTGAATAAATCTGATTGCTAAGAGAGGTTTTTGATGGGAAAAGAAGTGGAAAGTTAAGTACAAAAACAAGGGGACAGATAAGTACAAGAAATATCTGGAGGGACATCAGGGATTCCATGTTACTAGACTTACAGTTTAGAAAGAGGAATGACGAGACCAGGCTGGAAAGGTTGGCTACAGGGAAACTTATGGAAGGGTGTGAATGCTATGTGATGAAACCCTGACTGTTTTGCGAGTCCTGAATCTGGACAATGATAAAGAAGAAGACAGAAAAAATAGACTTATAAGAAATAGAATCAATCAAAGGTAGGTATTTAGTATCAGTATATAAATGGACTGGAGGAATGAAGTCCATAGGAAAGAGAACTGTTTGTACAATAGCCCAGGACAGTGGTAATGAAAGCTTGAACCAGGTAAATGGCAGTACCAATAGGAAAAGGAGATAGATGTGACATTAATGACAAAGGCCTTGGCTACTGAGTGTGTGTAGGTAGCAAAGAAAAGGGATCTTGACTGAATATTGAAGAAGAATAACCAAATATCCTTATAGAACCTAGATCAAAAAAAATGGAGAATGGTGGTATCACTAATATGAAATAGAATCCAATGAAAAATGTTTAGGGTGAAAGCAAGATATATAGCAACTTAGCAGGAAGAGAGCTAACTATGAGGTTGTAGAAAATTGACAAGCATGGTAGTTAGAGCAGGGAACTAAGAGCACCTACATCTCAGGGATATTCTCCTACAAATGGCCACCACCTCCCACACCATCAATTTCTCTTCAGTCCTGGATCATCCTCTGTAGCATACAAGAGTGCCAGAGTATCTCAATTCTAAGAAGCTTCATAAGTCCATTATACTTCAGAGCCAACTTTGGAAAGAAATTATACTCCTTGTCTCCATCTTTTCATTCCCCATTGTCCTAATCTACTTACCAACACAATCTGGAAGCTGATCTTACCTGATTCATCATTCTTTTTTTTTATGTTTATTTATTTATTTTGAGAGAGTGAGAGACAGAATCTCTACCCGGGGCTCGATTTCAGGAACGTTGAGATCATGACCTGAGCTGAAATCAAGAGCCAGACAATTAAATGACTAAGCCACCCAGGCGCAGCAAGATTCATCATTCTTGTGTCTGGACCTTTCCACTTGCGCTTTCCTCTTTCATGATTCTTTTCCCTTTGGCTTTTGTAGGATAGCCCCTCTTGGTCTCAGTTCAAATGTCACCGAATAAGAGAGGATAGTCCAGATCATGTGTCAATAGCTCCCTTGATCCAATTACTCCAAACATCATTACTTTATTATATTTTCCCATAAGATTTAATACTCATTTTTAATTAAATTATTTAAATGTTTCTAAATTCATTTTTTTCTCTCTTTCCACAAGCATGCAGCTCCATGATAGCTGGAACATATTCCATCTCAGTAACTTGTGTATCTCCAGTTTCTCTAACATTGCCTGACTCATAGTATGTATGCAATAAACAGTGACTAAAAGAAAATCAATGAATTTGAAAAAAGAAGGAACAACACAGAAAGGTTGAACATAGGAATATAACCAAGAGAGTACAATATCACTGGATTCAAAGAAATAAATATTCAAGGAGAGCAAACGCTCAATAATGTGAAGGTTACAGAGAACAAGGACTGGGTAAAGCATTAAAAGACTTTAGTTTCAGCAGAGCCACAAGGTTAGAGACTAAACTCTAAGAAGAGGGAATAGGATAATCCACTTCCACAAGGGGTGCTCAACAGATAGAGTGGGGACAAAGACTCAGTGGAGAAAAACAAGTAAGAACTGTCTGGGACAAAATAACATTTGACAGAAGAGTTAACAGTGTAAGAAATAAAGCACCAGTTTAGGGTTTCAGACTGGGAAAGAGTGGAAGTATCTATCTTTGAAACTGCAAGGAAAGCAGAAAATTTTAAATAACATATAAGAATTTATAGATAAATCAGATCAAAGATTTTAGCATGGCTACCTCTTATTTTCTTTGTAAAGTGGGAAGTAAGATTTTTAAGAACTCATACAAAAGAGTTGGGCAGAGCATTAAAAGACCCAATAAAGAATAGGAGAACCTGATCAGGGGTCCTAGAATTTATCTCCCCCTCCTCGTTTTTAAATGGCTTTTACTTTATCCTAAGGCTCATACCACCAAAATATTATGTGATCTTACTGACCAGGATTATTCTGAACTAGTGAGAAAGTAACTCACAATTTTAAATAAAGCAATTTTTTTAACCAAACCTTCCAAGCACATGTTCAATCACACAAATTGCTTTCATTAGCTGAAAATTAAACTACATTTTGAGTAAATATTTTTTAAAGCACGCTTAAAATGAAACATTAAATCAAAATAGAGGACCTAAATGCTCACCCCTGTTAACAATTTTCACCAAAGAGTTAATAGAAGAACAATTACGCATTCAAAAAAAGTCTAATTTTAAGGAAAACCAGAAATTGTTGTTTGAAATATTCTCTACCAAACAACTATTCAACGTTTTTTCTTGATTTAAAAAATGTCCTGTGCTTTACAGAAACTTGAGTTTCTCTATACTTTATGCAGCAACCAACCTTCTAGCTCTTTCATCAAGACTATTTGAACAATAAACCAGATTTCAGATAACAACTTGAAGATTTGCTTGAAGGATCCTGACAGAAAAGTAAACTAATGTAAAATTAAATTAATTTACTCTAATAAATAGGTCTCCACTTGATATAGCCGCATACATCTAATTCTAGGATTAATATACCTTTAACGTTCTTTTCCCATTGGCTTTGACAGGACCCATTGCATTCACTTTTGCCTTCAAAAAATCTATGTTAACATTACATTTGTAACTTCTATTCGTATTATTATTGTTGTTGTTGCTATAGTTTAAAAAGTAGTCTCAGGGTGCTGGGGTGGCTCAGTCAGTTAAGCGCCTAACTCTTAACTTTGGCTCAGGTCATGATTTCACAGTCCGTGAGTTCGAGCCCTGCATCAGGCTCCACACTGATAGTGTAGAGCCTGCTTGGGATATTTTCTCATTCTCTCTCTCTCTCTCTCTCTCTCTCTCTCTCTCTCTCTCTCTTTCTGCCCTTCCCATGCATTCTCAAAATAAATAAATTAAAAATATAAAAATAAAAAAGTAGTCTATCATGAATGATTTAAGTAACAACCGTGTATTCTCTGATACAGCCCAAAAATGTACTTCCTAGCATAAAATCACTTAATAAAGCTCAAGATTTTTATTTACTAGATAAAAGAATAACTTTACTTCTACATAAATTACCATGTACATTTACCATCAAATCTAAGACAGCCAGATCAAACAATTTTTATTATTTTCTTCAAATGTTTATTCAATTTTGAAAGAGAGAGCATGATTAGGGGGAGGGCAGAGAGGAAGGTGGGGCAGGGGATCCGAAGTGAGCTCTGTGTTGACAGAGGCAAGCACCATGCGGGGCTCAAACTTACAAACTGTGAGATCATGTCCTGACCGAAGTCGGGCACTCAACTGACAGAGCCACCCAGGTGCCCCGATAATTTTTACTATTCTATAAAACTCTGAAGTAAAAATATACCTAACTGGTATCACAGAGTGAAATTCTGAATATAAGTTGTTAGGAAAAATAATAATTTCATGATTCCAATGGGTTGAAATATGTATCACCTAAAAGAAACAAAGATATGCAACATGAAGGAAGCAGGGCATGCCCTGCCCAGCAGCAAACACTGTACTGCCACTAATGAGCTCATCCAACTTGGTCCATTCATTTAACTTTCCCAAGCCTTGGTTTATGTATCTAACAGCTTTGATAATATTCATGATGTTTGTCTCTGGGGGTGTTTCTGAAAAGCAAATTCAAAATGTATACAAAACCATCTAAAACTATACACAGTTGCGTAATACAGTTCGGTATTGAATCACACACACAAATATACACACAAACGTAAACACACACACACACACACACACACACCTACACACACACCTACACACACATAACAAGTAGGTGTGTTTGTGTCATTATGTCTCATTTGAGAGAAATACGTTACAGAAACGATGCTAAAGTCTTAGAAATTAAATCAGCCCCAAATGTAAAAACAGTTTCTTAGAGATTAAGTTCATTCGTGTAGCAGCTATCTTTTCAAAAAAACATGCCAAATGAACCTGGCCGATGGAATTTTTGTTGAGCCACATAAATGACTTGCATGAGAACTAAAAATGAGTAGTTCAAATATTTTATTTATTTATTTATTTATTTATTTATTTATTTATTTATTTATTTATTTTTTGAGAGAGAGAGAGACAGAGTGCTAGCAGGGTAGGGGCAGAGAGAGAGGAAGACATAGAATCTGAAGCAGGTTACAGTCTCTGAGCTGTCAGCCCAGAACCTGACACGGGGCTCAAACTCACAAACTGTGATATCATGACCTGAGCCAAAGTGAGTCTCTCAACCAACTGAGCTGCCCAGGCGCCCTGTGAGTAGTCCAACTATTTTAAACTTTTTGTCCTATCCGCTAGTTTGTTGACTTAATGAGTTTAACTTGGATTAGAGCATTTCAACAGAGTAACCTCTTTAAGAGATCAGAAATAATTAGGTCTTTTACTGGATCAGTTCAGTGATTCTGAGTTTTATTAAGATTTTATTTTTGAAAAAAAAAAAAAAGTTTGGGGCGCCTGGGTGGCGTAGTCGGTTAAGCGTCCGACTTCAACCAGGTCACGATCTCACGGTCCGTGAGTTCGAGCCCCGCGTCAGGCTCTGGGCTGATGGCTCAGAGCCTGGAGCCTGTTTCCGATTCTGTGTCTCCCTCTCTCTCTGCCCCTCCCCCGTTCATGCTCTGTCTCTCTCTGTCACAAAAATAAATAAACGTTGAAAAAAAAAAGATTTTATTTTTAGTCTTGCAAATAAAATAAAAAACTGTGTGTGTATGTATGTTTCTGTGTATGTGAATTACAGTATCTGCTCTCCTATTTATTTAATGCAAATCCTCAATAAAATCCTGGAATTTTAGCTAGTTTGAAATCAATAATACAGAGAACATATTGAATGGTTCTGTAAAGAAGCATTTTAATTGGATGTTTAACCTATTATTTGAGTCTGAAGAGTAGTCAGTCAAATATTAGGAAAATATGGTGTTGGATTAAACTTCAGCCTTATTTCTCTTCTATACACACCCATACCCATTAACATTTGCTATAGTTTCCAACACGTGGGCTGACATATTTGTTATGTCTGTTTTGCAAGAGTGAGGTCATAGAGTTCATAAAATACAGCTCTGCAATGTGTGCGGAAACTAGTTTCACTATTTTGACTGACTTGACAGTCAATGACAAGGTAAGGCAGTTGAATGAACAATCAGTTATTTGATTGATTTGAGCAGATAGTATGACCTGTTTCCTCTCTCTCGTCCATCCCCAAACCCCACCTCAACCTGATCCAACCTGTCCGTCAAATCCATCACATACAAACTAGTTTGTACATGTAGACATTAGCTTGGGAAGAGCGACTGACTGCATTTCTAAAGAAGAGAACTATCTTCACAAAAAATTAACTCTCTGGTATATGTTGTCCTTTCCTTAGAAATGGTCTGTGCTTGAGTGTCTGCCCAATAGCAATACAAAGGAACCAAATTTCTAATTATTTTACCAGAATCCTATTTTAGGAGTCAAAATGTGTCATTGTAAACTTTTTCCAATAACGACCTTTTGAAAAAATCTTGTTCAAGCCCATTAACCGGAAAATAATCTATTTTAAGTATTTTTCTTGACTGTCCTAAGTGGAATCAGGGATATAAGGCAACGTGACAAAGTTGTATGTCTGAATTTTACACAAATATTTTACTTTTTATTTTTTTTAAAGTTTCTTTATTTTTGAAAGAGAGAGAGAGAAAGCAAGAGAGAGAGAGACAAGCACAAGCAGGGGTGGGGCAGAGAGACAGGAAGAGAGAGGATCCCAAGCAGACTCCACACTGTCAGAGCAGGGCTTGATGCAGGGCTAGATCCCAGGAACCATGAGATCGTGACCTGAGCCGAAATCAAGAGTCGGACGCTTAACTGACTGAGCCACCCAGGCGCCCCTTATATGAGTATTTTAAAAGACATATTTGTTGTTTTATTAACTGAGGATTATGACACCTTATATGCCTTTTTTAGTCAACATTCTTTAATTTATTTTTTACTTGGATTTTGGGGTAGTTAACATAATTTATTAAGAAAGATTACTTTTGTATACTGACAAAAGAAATACAGAACCTATGTTTTCCACTAATGCAAAAATGAAATTATAAACCTAAAAGCCTTTTTATAAAAATCAAACTTGCTTCTAAGGTGACTTTTTTATTGTATACATGGACAAGAATTTTTAATATAAAATTACATTTCCATTGGCATCACAATTCAAGTTTTTAAGAAAAATCAACTTGGTCAGAACCACTCATTTTGAACTGAGTGACCTTGTCCTTGTCAATAGAAACAATATGAGGGGTCAAACTTAAGTTGTTCTAAGCACATTTAGTGCAGGTAACAAAATCCACAGTATGTCTGAGCTGTGTGAGATAGAAAGCAGGTAAAGATCAGAAAGGAGAAGATAATAGGGTAGATAGTAAGGAAATGGGGACTGAGAAAAACTGCCATCAAATGAAATCCAACACAGTAGTCTCATGTGGAAATTGAAGAAAAAAAAAAACATTAAACTGCCTAAAGAAAGAAGATGAAAGAAAGAAAATGTTCATGTAGTCCTAATAGGGTCATTTTGTTTTACTAGGATAACAATCTCTTGCTGTTTCCTTATTTCTTAGCAACATAAGTTATGTTATTGCAGTCAAAATAGCTTTAATTGAATCTGTTTGTGTAATGTCCATATTTCTATAGTCTCCCTATTTCTATAACATTCCTAAAATAAAAGATTCATGGTATATTATTTCTTGCAAATAATAGAGGAGTAGAACTTTATCTGCAAATTTTTATTTCAATAGTTCTCCAGATGCTCAGAATAATAGCAATGGGTTATATCGTACACTTAACTGACTCTCATGATACAGAACACTCTAATTAAAATATTTCTCCCTAAAATCTCAACTTAAGAAATACTGTCCTAAACTAAACATCATGAATATCTTCCTCTGATACTGAAACTTGCGAAGCATCAAATCTCATATAGAGGGGGCACCTGGGTGGCTCTGTCGGTTAAGCAACTGAATCTTGATTTTGGCTCAGGTCATAATCTCACAGTTTGTGAGTTCAAGGCCAACACTGGAATCTGTGGTGACAGTGCAGAGCCTGCTTGGGATTCTCTCTCTCTCCCCGCCTCTCTCTGTCCCTCCCATGCTCTCTCCCTCTCTCTCTCAAAATAAGTAAAATACACTTTAAAAAATCTTATATAAAAATTACATTTCTGGCTGAAAATAAAGGACTTTGTTTAAATGTTTATAGCTTTTTATATACTTTTATAAGCTTACGAGTGTGAATTCAGCTTCAATGAAACAGTCACTTTTTATTCTTTTAAGTGCATTTTAATACACTATTACACACAGTCACTTGATGGTGAATATGCTCATAATTGATTAAGCTGCACACAGTATTCCACTCTATCTCTTTAGTGTATATATATATACACTATATATATATATATATATATATATATATATATATATATACATATACATATAAATCAGATTAAGTAAAAAATGACCCACACAGAGCTTTATTTAATTTATTATGGAATTTATGTTTAAAAAAAAGGTTGACAGTAATGCATGGCTGCAAGTATATTAAAGAAATTGAACTTTGAAGAACAAAAGTGGAAAAAAATCACAGGACTTCACCCAGTCTGAGTATATTGTAGAAGATGAGTTTCCTCTGAGCAATAGAATCCAAAGGTTCTTAGAAAGAATAAAAAGGTGCTTTTTCATGATTACATATTATGCAAAATTGACTGAAATAGAATCCATTAATGAAAGCAAAACAGGAGGAAATATCCTTTAAAAAATCTATTCTTTGTTTCCAATAGAACAAAATAATATAAGCTTAGGGCCAATTTATTCCATCTTTCATTAAAAAATGCTGAGAATAAATTTCATTAATTTTGTAAGGAAAAGTCTCTATATATTTTGTGAAATGCATACTAAAATACCTAGTAATGAAATGAAATGCTTTAATATACATTAAAAGAGATAAAAATTATAGCAATGTATTAGTTACAGTAGAATCTAGGTCATGGTTATAGATCATCAGATCATTATGCTATTTTCTATAATTTTGTATATGTTGAAAAGTTTTTGTAGTAAAAAGCAAAAAAAAAAAAGAGAGAGAGAGACCCTATAATGATAAATTAGGCCATTTATGTTAAATCTGTACCTACATTCGAACCTTTTCTGTACTTGATGCAAACCTACCAACTAAATGTTATTTATTAATCTTGTAGAATACTATCAGAAATCTTCTCTAGGGAGAAATGTCTAAAAGTGTGTCTTATCTAGAATCCATGTAATCAAGAATTTCAAATGGGTTCTCCTACCTTTTCTCAGACTCTGACACTTTCTATTATTTTAAGAGAAAACTAGTAAATAAACTTTTGATTTTAGTTTAAAAAATAAACTCCCCCTGAAAAAAACAGTCAAAGATTAAAAACAAACTTTAGGATAAGCTCTAGAATTAACATAGATTTAATTCAATAATTACTGTAGGTAGAATTATTGTTAATATGGAGAGTGATAGTATGGAAGCATTATAAGTCCCAAGAATACTAAATGCTGTTCTTTGTATTTTATGAACGCATTTTCTAAGTCAATAAGGATTTCTTTGCAAATGTTTAAGCAAGATGCCATAATCTTAAATTAACCAGATATCTTTTCCCTAAGCCATCCTATGGATACTCAATTTTACTTAATTACACAGCCTTTCAGCTCTGGTTTTTAAGCTTTCATAGTTTATGAAAAACACTGTCCATTATCTTTGGACTTGGACTATATGGAGAATAAATTCAGAAATCTGTGCTGGGGCTCAAAACTACTTTTCCTTTCCTATAGTGAAAGAACTTTCTTCACATCAGTTGAAAACATGTTAATCAGCACTGTTAGAGAATATGGTTTACAACTAGTAATCCAAACAGGATGCTGCTACTTTTAAGATCACAGGCTAGAAGTGCTCTAATTACAACAGATCATTTTAAAACACAGAAGCGGTTGGGGCGCCTGGGTGGCTCAGTCGGTTGAGCATCTGACTGACTTTGGCTCAGGTCATGCTCTCACGGTTCGTGAGTTCGGGCCCCGCATCGGGCTCTGTGCTGACAGCTAAGAGCCTGGAGCCTGCTTCTGATTATGTGTCTCCCTCTCTCTCTGCCCCTCCCTGCTCACACTCTGTGTCTCTCTGCCTCTCAAAAATAAAGAAAACTAATAAAAAAAATTAAAACACAGAAGTGGCACAGCCTCATTTATACAAATTTAGAAGGAGATGACTTGTAAATTCATTCTAAGAGCAAAAGTATATATTTAATTGCTTTATAACATTTGAACAACAGTGAGGATACCACATATAAATATGATAGATACAGACTGCTGTGGGAAACCCAGCAATCCATAGAACATTAACAAAATAAAATTTCAAGCTAACCACTTAGACTTGATGCAATCACGTGGAAGTTGACAAAGAAAACTAGGAGGAAGACAATATGAAGTTTATTTCTTCTCCAGCTTTAATAAAGCATTGTACTAACTTCTAATATGATCTGCAAATAAACACAGCCTAAGTCACAGTTTCCCAAAGTGATTTTTCTGTTTGTTTGTTTTTAATATTCCAAAGTTAAATACACCTGGGCAACTCAGTTGAACCAAGGTATCAGAGATATCTTTATTACAATTTTGCAGAGAGTATAATGGGTAAAATTTAATCATGAATCTACGGGAGAAGGCAGAGTAGGTAACATTTGACTTTGGAACCCATTTGGTATGAAACAGAGAACGGAGTAGACAGGCATGCGGAATTAGTATTCTGCAGGTCACAATTTTGGAGAATGTGGGTCTAAACCTCAAAGAAGCAAACTGACATCAACTATGCATCACATAAGAAAATGTTAGCTCAAATGCTTAGCTTAGTTTTTCCCTTCTGTTAGGAAAGCAAGTTAGCAATATTTAGCATTAGTATCCACTGAATATGAGTATTTTGCACGTAGAACTGTTGTTAACAGTTTTTTAAAACTTGAACCCTTTCCAATGTGAAATATCAACAAAAGTAGAAATATTCTGAAATTCTTTTCAAGTCCTATTTGTTTGAAAGTTTACAATTTCTTTTTTTTTTTTAATTTTTTTTTTTCAACGTTTATTTATTTTTGGGACAGAGAGAGACAGAGCATGAACGGGGGAGGGGCAGAGAGAGAGGGAGACACAGAATCAGAAACAGGCTCCAGGCTCTGAGCCATCAGCCCAGAGCCCGATGCGGGGCTCGAACTCACCAACAGCAAGATCGTGACCTGGCTGAAGTCGGTCGCTTAACCAACTGCGCCACCCAGGCGCCCCAGTTTACAATTTCTTTTTATAGCTGAACTATTAAAAGCTCACAGGTCCATCATTGTAAGTAAAACAGTACCACTATTAATAAAGTAATGTCATCTAAACTTCCAGCTTGGGTAACACAAAAGCTTTGAAGGTGACTAAAACAGCAAATGAAGCAAGATCATTGTACACCTCAATGATCTTGGAAATCATTTTCCCAGGGTAGAAGGAGAAGAGGTCACACATACACTCTATTTGATTCTATTTTGACAGGGTGAAGTGGATTACCAAAACAACAGTTCATACATATTTAAAGAGGAAGGAAAGCACTCCTTGGGAGCTTCAGCTTTAAGTGCTTTCTCCACCAGATGTCTGCGTTTTAATGGGGCTTCTTATTTAGGAAATGAAAATGAAATTAGGAGTAGACCACATTTTCCCATAGAACAAATGTGTGTATCACATGGAGCAAAGGGACATATCACCATGCTGTCTCATCAGCAGCTTAAAGTAAGAAAAAAAAATTAGGTGGGAAAGAAATGCTTTTTAAAAAAAGTTTTCTTTGTAAATGCCTGTATATAAAGATAAATTACCTGGACATCAGTTGTTTCCAATGACCTAAAGAAAATTTGAGGAGAGAAAACCAATAAGTAACATCTGAAGGGAAAAACAGACTCTGCTTTGCATGCTAAGTCTCTCTTGGAAGTTCTTACATTCTGTTATATTGGAAAATGTTACAATATATATATTTTTAAAAACCTCCTAGAAAGCTTTCATTTCATTATCACTGAGTGATTCCTACTTTGAAAAGCCTCTGTGATGTTCAAATTCTTCTGACAGTAGACTATTGGTAACATATAATCCACTGAAAAAAGATACACCAAATTAGAGATTAAGGGATCTTAAACAGGTACTGTTCTCTATACTTAATTCTTCATACTGACATTTATATAAATTCTCTTTTCCCACTAAGTTTTTTAAACAGGAGGGTAAAATAAGATAGAGTATTAATATTTCACTAGAATACATATTTTTAAAAACAAATGTGCATATATACACACACACACATATATATATATATGTGTGCATCTTATGACTCATTTGTTGGAAACTATTGTGTATCTTCACCAGAACACCTTTCCTTTGGGAATTCCTATAATATTTGTCCAAACGGCCACGTTTTCACATGTCCCAGTAGACTGGTGCATGAATGGGCACTCGAGCTGAACTGGGCAGTCAATCCTTTTTATCTGAGGGACATTCTGTTGGATGAATTTTTAAAAGACGCATAAGAAGGTCAGTTTACGGGGAGAGAGAGAGAGACCCCGGAAGTTAGATAGGAGAGATGCAAGAAAAGATTGCGTAAGGGTCTGAATGCTGGTGTTATAGGCGCAGCTTTCTCTCTGTGCATTGGATGAGTGGCACTACTATCAAACACTTGGATAATAAAAGCCTCTTTAGTTTACATTGGTTGAAGTTATATTTCTGTTATATTTAACAAAAGACTACCAAATAATACAACGCACTCCAAAAAACTCACTTTAAAAGAGCAAACGTCTTCTATCTACCTTGAACGTGATCTGACTAATGGGATTTGAGTTGTAGAGCCAGGCAGTGCAGGTAAGCAGAGCACCAGCATGCACATTCCGCCCTGCAGAGGGGGGCAAACCCAGAACAAGTGCTCCCAGAGGTATGAACCACAGAACCACGTAAAGACAAAGCTGTGTACCAGTCATATTTGGGTCTGTGGTGTTCATGTGATTGATGTTTTCCTTGCCAACATATTTAGATCACATAAAACCTGAGGAATATTGGCAAGCTTTATCATCACATTCATACAGGTCACTGAAAATTGCACTTAATGCTAAATGCTATCTTTGCCTCCACCACTTGGCTTATATTTTCTGTGAATCTACTTCACCTATTTATTTTTGTAATAGAAAATGTGTGATTTCTCTTGTTATATAACATAATAATACTTAGGATGCAAGTTAAACAATAATTAATCTTTTTCAAAAAGATAAATGGGTAACTGGCTTGTATAAGACTGAAAGTTCATTAATGTCTAAATGATAAAAGAGATACTAATCTCTCTTCATTAGTCAGGTGAAGCTAGTTACACCTACTATGAGAATGTATTCAGAACTTACATGATATTAAGTACACATCAATGGAAGATTCTATGGTTCAACTAGAACATTAGGAAAAATGTCCATTTAATCATCTTGACAGATCCATGCCTTTATTTTTTTAAAAGATCATTTAAAATTTCTATAAAGAAATCTAATTGAAACTCATTAAAATGGTAGAGACGATAATATTCTCATATTTTAGATTTATGGGGAAATGACAAATATAAATGAACACTTTTTAATATATGTAAAGCACTGAGTTAAAATGAGTAATTTGAATTAAGCAATAGTGTGGCACACTCTTATTTCTAAGAGCAAGTATATCTATATTTTAGTTGATGTCTGAGTGTAATATTTGTGTGTGTGTAGAAGTTGCCAGTTTGTAAAGACATATAGGCATGTTTTCTGAAGCTCTGTTCTGAATATTTTCTATTGTCATCTATAGTTTTGTTTGGATATGTCATTGTTCCTATCTTGCCACAGGATTTAAATGCCTTAAAGTAATTTAAATCTACAACTTTTTACATCTCATAAATGTATTTGAAGTTAGTTTCAGAGATCTAAAAAAAATCCTGTACAATTTGGACTTTTACCATGAAGTGAAATTAGTACAGGTCTTTTACATCTATAAAGCATTTTTTTTAACACTACATCTAATTTACAACTGTGATTTAATGAGGGAAAATGCTGCTGTTTAACCACTTTATAAATCAGAAAACTGATGTTTATTAAAGGTAAATGACTTCCTCAAGGTCCATGGTCAAATTGCAGGACCGCAATTCAAATCTTGAGTTTCTAATCCAAATCTGTTACCCTCCAAAGGAAAACACCCAGTGTGATATGCACTTAGGTAGTTAATATTGTTCTCTCAAGAATTTACTTGTAAAATAAAGACTGATGAGTTTGGTGTTAATTATTCAACCAAACCAAGGTGGGGGGGGGGCAGTGTTGCAAGGTAAGTGAAAAGTAGTAATAATGAGCAAAGGTACCCAAAAAGAAGGTGATAAAACATAATGCTAAAAATATTGGAAAGAGGAGACCTTAATTCAATCACAAACATTTAATTAACACTTTCAAAAAACACATAAAAGTTTAAAAAAGTATAAAAAGACATTTTCCTTGTACTCTGTTCTGTTTTACATTTTAGGTGTAGACTATTACAGAAAAATGTATAGTTTTCAATGGCTTAAAACTTATAATCTAGCAGGAAGGTCAGATATTAATCAAACAAATAAATATATCACTATAAATTGCAGGAGAATTATAAAGGAAAAAAATAGGGTGATATGATAACTAAAAGAACTCCTGTAAGGAGAATTCTGTAAGGGAGAATTTCAAGTGAACGCTGAAACCAGACAAGCAGAGACAGGATATAGGGAATTGCAGGCAGAAGAGAGATTAGTATGACGTTGGTGAAGGTACAGATTAGATCACTAAGGGTCGTGTTTGAAGAACTTACTATTTAGTCCCCAGTCCAGTCAGAAACCATAGTGGGCAAGGGTATTTAACTCATCCATACATGATGATTGGCCCCTACAAATGATCAATGTAAACAGAGATATGTATACTCTTAAATCTGGCTCAAAATTTCCTTAGAAACTGTAAAGGAGTATTTATTTATTATAAAATATCTTTCTTGAGATTCAAAGTTAACTTTTGCATGGATAACCAGGGCTTGTTACAATGTATCCAAAATGGACAAAAGATAAGCTAATTTTAAAAGAATTAGATATTAACTCATATAGATGGAAAACTACTCCAGCCTGCAATGTTAATCTGCTTTTTTTGTGTGTTCTACTGTGCTTCTTTATAACCCTAGACACTGAGTTTTCATATGAATCCAAATGCTGTGAAACTTAATAAAATTAATAAAAGAACATTCATCTACATTGCTAGCTCACATGAGTGTAATACCTAAAGTAATACCTCCTACAATGTTTTATGTAACTGGTTCCCTTCAGGTGTCATGCTAATAAGCGTGGATCAATTAATAACTGTAATTGAAGCTGAACATAATTAAGCATTTAATTTTGAGCTATTCAAGTATAATTCCATTAATATCACATCGTGAAACTGGGGCTAAATAAAGAATTATTGACAAAAGATAATTGGGAATCAAAAAGATTCATCATGCAGTGATGGCATGACTTAATCAGGTCCAAACTGACTATTAAGTATGTATATCTTCAAATAGAAAATAGAGATATAAAGGACCTATGCACATATGAATTTCTGCTTGTGATCTTTACACCCCTAGTTTTCCCTTGATGAAATTATCTCTTGTACCTTGAAGCTCTAACATCAGTTACATAGTATCTTAAAATGGATCTTTACATTTTTAGGCTAAAGATAAAAAGTATCCTCATGCTACTGATTTCCCCATACAATCTTACATACTTGCCATTGGGTTTTTTTTTTTTTAAAGAAGACAAAGTAACAAATACATTTCCAAGAAAAATATGTCAGTCAACACAAAACAGAAAATAATCTTCCATAATTTCATCTCTTTAGAGATAGAAATAACTCATTATGGAGGTATTTTGCATGGGAGGTTGTTTTTGTTTGTTTCCTTGCACATGCGAGATTTTATTTTGGTGTTTTGTTTGCGTACAAACATAGGATAACAATCATTTGGTAATTTGCTTCCTTTACTAAATAATATATAGTGAGTATTTACCATGTCAGTAAAGTAAATATAGTTCTAGCACAGAATTTTTAATCTCTGCAGAGTATAATATTGTATTTTTATACTGAATTTCTTTTAACCAACTTCTCACTTTTGGGTATCTTTAAATTAGTATTTTAAATTATGATATTTTAGATTAATTTCTATAATAAAATATATTGTGAAGAATATCATTATACATAGGTCTCTGAACACAATTTAAGATCAATCAATGGAAGGAAACTACTAGGCTAAAGCACAGGCAAATTTTGAGATCATTTTCCAAATTATAGGGGAAAGGTGATCTTTTGAGATATTTTTAGAAGATCTGCACAGGATGCTGCTAAACTATAAGAATATGAACTTATTTCCAAAGTAGTCTTGAGAGCCTAAGAGCCAATTCCATAAATGCAGCTTGATTTATATTATAAAGATACTTAGAAACAGCTTAGAGAAACAGTATGTAAAGGTTTGTTGTTGTTTCTTTTAAAAAGGGGAATCTTTTTAGGAATTGTATATTTCAATTGTTCTAAAACATAGTTTCAACATCAGAATCACCTGGATTGCTTTGTAAAAATACCTATCCCTGAACCGCACTCTAGACATAATAATAAATATTTCTGAGTATACAATCTGGGAACTAGTGGCATTTAAAAGTTTCCTAAAAGATATTGATGTGGCCAGCCTGACATTTGTCCCTGGACCAGCATTTTGGATCAAACTGCCTACTCTAATCCTTTCATTTTGTAGATTAGGAAAGTGACTCCACACACATTATGGTGTTTGCCCAAGTGTCTAGTTAAACAAGCAGATAGAGACCTCTAAATCTCAAACCAGTGTTCTTTCCACAATATTAATTTGCTTCAATTGTTGTCAATATGGCATACCCATGTGCTGATCAGCCCACTGGTTCCACCGTTAAATGAGCAATCAGGAAAGAAATGGATTATTTAATGATATTCATTGCATGATCTCACAAAGTGGAGCCCATGCCTTATGAATCCTGTTTATTGCTGTTTGGATCTCAGTTCTTTTTTTAACCTTGAATTTATTGAAAATTAGATGAAAACTATCAAAGCAGTACAGTTTTACACAATCCTGCCCTCAGTAAAGGTGTCTTTCTGTGACACAAGTCCACTAAAATATGAACATTTCAATAATCAGCAACAGAGAATGTTTTTTAGATAGTCCAAGGCACATAAATATTTAATTGTTGTTTTTTTTTTTTCCAACTGACTATGTGGTCTTAGATTTATAGAGCATGAAACAAAAATATTGAACTTTAGGGGCACCTGCGTGGCTCAGTTGGTTAAGCATCTGATTTCAGCTCAGGTCACAGTCTCACAGTTCATGAGTTCGAGCCCCCCATCGGGCTCTGTGCTGACAGCTCAGAGCCTGGAGCCTGCTTCAGATTCTGTGTCTCCCTCTCTCTCTCTGCCCCTCCCCCACTTGTGCTCATCTCTCTCTGTCTCTCAAAAATAAATAAATGCAAAAAAAATTTTTTTTAAATAATGAACACATGCTATAATGTCAGGAAAACTGAGTGTAAGGCATCCAAGTCCATGAGGTTTAATATAATTACTTGGGGAGCCTGGGTGGCTCTGTTGGTTGAGCATCCAGCTTTGGCTCTGGTCATGAGCTCACGGTTCATGGGTTCGAGCCCCACGTCAGGCTCGTGCTGACAGCTCGAAGCCTGCAGCCTGCTTTGGATTCTGTGTCTCCCTCTCTCTCTCTGCCCCTCCCCCACTTGTGCTCTGTATCTCTCTCTCTCTGCCTGAAATATAAACAAACATTAAAAAATATTGAATTCTAGTTTTTCCTTACCATTCACCTTTGTAGTATAAAACTCACTGCCAAATTAATTCTAAAATAAAGTCATTAATAGTAGATTAATATATTTCTAAAAACCTTTATTAAAACTTACAAGACCACGCCTCCCTCTCAAAGAATCAGATTTGAGGTCAATTTCTCAGAATTTTCAAAAATTCCACCAAAAATGGAGAATTATTTACAATATATCAACCATAATGTTCTCCTCAAAATATATAATCTCAGTCCATTATTCAAAGCAGCCCAATGGCTTCTTTCTTTAAAATTCAGTCTAAGTGCCTAGTTTTAACAAAATACAGCTCATTGTGATTGAACATGCCTTTCTCCCTGACTTATTTTCTGCTACTTTTCCCCTCACCTGCTATGACCAATTACATTGGCCTTCTTTCTCTTCAAGTCCGCCAAACTCTCACACATTTGGGCCCTGAAACCAGCAGCAGCTCTGGAGTACCATGCTTCTGCTTGAGAGAGTTACAGGATTCTCTCAAGCAAATGCCTCTTCTCCAGAGATACCATGCCTGACAGCCATGTCTAAAATGGCGCCAATAAAATATTTTGCAGCAGATTTTAATTCTCTACAACAGTTATTATCTATTTCTTTTTAATTTGCTTGTTTGTATATTTGTTTGCTTTTTTTTTCTTATTACCTCGCTCCCCTTGTCCCCCAGAATATAATCTCCGGGGAGTCAGAGCTATGTTTCTATTGTTCACAGCTGGAAAAAATGGTAGGAAGAATGAATGAATGAATGAATAATTTGTATAACAGATTGGACATAGTATTATAGTTAATATTTTATTTCTTTGTCAATTTTTCATTTTTAAATATATTTTTAATTATGTGAAATAAATTTGTTATTTTAATTCATGACAGTGAGAAAGTCAATATATCTCTGTATCACGTAAATATGAATATATGGTTTTCTTACACAAAACAATAATTTCAGGGGTGTCTGGGTGGGTCAGTCAGTTAAGCATCTGACTCTTGATTTTGGCTCTGGTCATCTCACAGTTCATGGGATCAAGCCCCACATTGGCCTTTCTGCTTAGAGTGTGGGGCCCACTTGGGATTCTCTCTCTCCCTCTCTCTGCCCTTCGCTTGCTCTCTCTCTCAAAATAAATAAATAAACATTTAAAAAAAACACAAAATTTCAAAATTTCAGTAAGTCATTGTGTCATAACCCATATGGCCCTATGCTTATTGTCTATCTTCAAACAAATATGAGACTGATTTCTCATTTATGACTGTATAATAATAGTGTCTTCTATTAAGTATTAAATTTTGTCCAGCTCGATAGGTTTTCAGGAGTTAAATATCAAGAGGTCAATGAAAACATGCTAACAATTATAATACTATTCATTACCAGTCAACAGAATGTTGTCTGTCATGCCAGCTTGTGAAACTCTACTTATCAGTTCATTTCAATTGCCATGTTCTTTAAAACAAAAGAAAATATAAATTTACGGTAAGATTACCTGATACAATGTTTAACTTGATCAACCATATCAAAACAAAAATCTCCCCCGATACTACATTTCATCCAAAGAAAAATGTAGTTCTACAGACTAAGAGAACAATATAGTCACAACTCCTGAATTCTTAGGGAGCTTTGAGTTCCAGGTGAGATACTTTTTAAAGAGATATAAATGAGTGGACAAGGTCATGGGATGAATACATTTCCTAATCAGTCTGTTCACACTAGGCAGAGCTTTGACAAATGGTTTAGAATCACAAAAGAGACTGGGAATTAAACTCAGCATCAGCTAGTTCTAATGCACAAATCTTACTCTTTACAGGAGAGAGCTCATGATAGATTCGTTATCTGAGCCAATTGCTGCCCTCGGATATCCAGGGACAATTCCCACAGTGGGAAAGAATCATCACAATCTCCTGTTGAGTATGAAATCAATTCTCAGGGGTACGAACATCTTTAGTGCCCACACTTTTTTAAAAGCAGCAAGGATCTTAAAATGTCAGCGGCATGTAAGGCATATCATTAATAGACTTCACTCAAAGTATTTAGAGGTTGAAACACAGAACCAATAAATCTGCAACTGCTTCATATTAACCAAGGATACTCTGAAAACAGCTGCACACTAAGAGCCTGTGACTATCTTTTTGCGATCACTGGAACTTTCCTTCTAATCCTGTGCATAGTGTACAGTGCGTGTGAAACAGTGAAAATAACTGATCAGCAAATAGTGTTAACAGTGAAAATAATTCTGGATCTCATATAGGCACAACATACAAAAATGTCAGTATGAATTACACTCTCATTTCTTAGGTCATGTCTTTATCAAAAAATGATGTTGAGATCACAGTCTGCTCATGTATATTCCTAAGTATGTTTTAAAATTAAAATGATGGCTAGGGGTGCTTGGGAGGCTCAGTGTCAAACTGAGTGTCCAACTCTTGGTTTCAGCTCAAATCATGATCCCAAGGTTGTGGGACTGAGTCTTTGATCAGGCTCCGTGATGAGTGTGAAGTCTGCTTGGGATTCTCTCTTTCCCTCTGCCTCTCCACTGCTCTCACATGCACTTGTTTAAGCTCTAAATAAATTAATTAATTTAAATTAAAACAATTAAATTAAATTAATTTAAAAATGACGGCTAAAGTTAAAAGAAGCAAAACTATAAATTCATGAATGGATGTTTTCTTTAAATACCTAAATATAAAATTCACATCAAAACTGTAATTCTGATTTATTTCATATACAATTAGGGTGAAAATTGATTCTTAATATAGATAGTATGACTGCTAGAATGGGTTTTATAGTCATGCGAAGTGGATACTTTAGGATGACCTTTCCTAAAGAAAACAGACATAAAATAATAACTCTCTCATTTCTTCCACTCATACCCCAAACTCCTTCCAAATATTAAACTTTTGATGGGAGAACTAGGACTTAATATCACATGCAGATAAAAATATTCCTCACATTCTCTATAACTATAGTTTGTGTGCCCAAATAAATCAATTAAATTGATATAATGTCCATATTTAAATGAAATTATTTTAACAACATTCTGTATTAGTAGTTTATGGGTATGAAATGTTATCCAGAGACTAGATTACCTTAAGTCACCAATCCAGTGATAAAAGGAAAAAACAATGGCCCAACCAAGTGCCATGCTTTGTGCAGGGCCAGTCAGTAAATAGTGTGCAATCACGTAACACATCAAGAGTACTGCAGTGTATTTGAAATGTCCATGGAATGGGATGCCTGGGTGGTTCAGTCAGTTAAGCGTCTGACTTCAGCTCAGGTCATGATCCCACGGTTGATGAACTCAACCCTGGCATCGTGCTCTGTGCTGATAGCTCAGATCCTGGAGCCTGCTTCAGAATCTGTGTCTCGCTCTTCTCTCTGCCCCTCCCCTGCCTGCACCCTGTCTCCCTCTCTCTCAAAAATAAATACACATAAAAAAAAAGAGTTTGAAATGTCCATGAAAAAATAAAAGATGCTAAATGGGTAACAGAAATATTTTCTCGTAAGAAAGTATTGCTACAATATTTATGTTCATGGAAAGAAGGCCCAGCACTAGAATTATCTTATTCTAAGAGGGAAATACTATCAATTAAAAAAAAATCCATATCTTCATCATTATGGGTTGAACTATGTCCCCCCAAAAGATATACTGACAATGTAAACCCCAGTACCTACAAATATGACTTTATATGGAATAGGGTCTTCCCAGATGTAATAAAGTTAAGGTGAAATTGTACAAGAGTAGGGTGGGCTTCTAATCCAATGTGGCTAGTGTCTTTATAAGAGGATGAGAGACAGACATACAGGAAGGAGAACACCATGTGGAGACATAACCACAGAGACAAGAGAGCCATGTGGACACACAGGCAGAGGCTGGAGTTAGGTAGCCAGAAACCGAGGAACGGTTGGGGCTATCAGAAGCTGGAAGAGACCAGGAACCATCTCGTGGAGGATTCACAGACAGCATGGTCTTTGATTTCAAACCTCTGGTTTCCAGAACTGTAAGAAGTAAAGAGCATAAATTCCCGCTGCTTTCAGCCACCAAATTTGTAGTAATTTGTTACAGTAGTCCTAGGAATCTGATCTTGTTCCCCATAAACCCACTTTGAGAAGGTTTCTATGTAATTTATTTCAATATTTTCCCACTCATCAAAGCGAGCTTATTATTCCTTAAAGCCCTTTTTTGAAATAAAATCGATTATAATTTTTTTTTGCCTATGCATTAAAAAAGTGTGATAATTCCTCCAATTGCACAAAATATTAAGCTACTTTAAGACTACATACAACTAAACTACTGGTATGAGTCTTGACACATTCCTACCTCCCTGTGTAAATTCTGGTTAATTAGATTGGCCAGTACTAGACATTTTCTTAACGGAGAAAAATAAAGATAATTTCCCTTGGAGCATATATTTTTTTCTTCGTCTACACACTTACAGGAGAAAACACTAAATTATTAAAAGTAATCTCAGGTAAAACACTTGGTAGCCAAACTTCAATAAAGAAAAAAAAATTGCATATTCTAAAATTATTATAAACATTTTCCTATTTTAATTAGAAATGAGGGGGAGTCTAGTAGTTTAAAAATGTTCGAAATACAGATTTAAACATATAGATATTTTATTTTTTTAATTTTTTTTAAATTTTTTTTCAACGTTTATTTATTTTTGGACAGAGAGAGACAGAGCATGAACGGGGAAGGGGCAGAGAGAGAGGGAGACACAGAATCGGAAACAGGCTCCAGGCTCTGAGCCATCATCAGCCCAGAGCCCGACGCGGGGCTCGAACTCCCGGACCGCGAGATCGTGACCTGGCTGAAGTCGGACGCTTAACCGACTGCGCCACCCAGGCACCCCAAACATATAGATACTTTAAAATTATAAATTCTGTAACAGAAAACATGGTACTTAAAGGTATAAGGCTATTTGTCAAAGATAACTTCTAAAAATATTTCATATATTTGTGTGTGTGGGGGGGGGAAATGGTTCCTTAATTCTAAGTTATCAGGCAGCTTACCAAAAAAAAAAAAAACATTTATTTGATGTGAAATGTTCACGTAACAGAAAGAAGTATTGTGTTAACAAAAAAGTGGTATTTTTAAATTGTATCCATTGAATGCAATATTATGATCAGTGTGACTATAGGAAAACATTACCCAATATTATGTAATTGTTATGAAGCAGGTGTAGAAATGCAGAAGAGAGAAACTGATGGTACTTTGTACCATCGAGTAACAACTGAGTTATTACATAGAGTAACAAACTGAGTTTGACTATTGATCATATATCTGTAGCCACTCCTTTGGGATCCTGCAAAATTAAGCCAGATTTGGATGGTAGGCCTGTCTCAAAACAGACCCCCCCCCCCAAATTTTTAAAATATTCTATACAGGTAAATCATTCTTATTTACCGTCTTCTGTAAAGTGGATTAACTTCCTACTTTCTGGGGATCAGTGTGGGTTAAGCCAGGCCATACTATGGGTCGTATTATCTCAAGATAGACAGTAGCCAAAAGAAAAGAAGGACTTACTCTCATCTAAGTTGCCCTTTTCATGCAGAAGTAGTTTTGCATTTAAGAGTCCAGACTTTGGAACCTCGCTCCTGTACCTACAGGCTGTGTGGTCCTGAAGATATTCCAGAGTCATCTGTACTTTCGTGTGCTCATCTACAAAATGGGGATGATTATAGTTCCTATTATGATAGAATGGCAGTAAGAACTGAATGAGAAAATACAGGTAGGTCAATTTCAACAGTGTCCATTTTAGCCACACACAATCATCACCAAAATATTTGTAGAGAAGCCACGAAGCCTCATTCAGTAAAAACATGAAGCAGTAAGAAAGGAAAAAAATACATATGTAATTAGTAAATTGGCATTTAGTTTTTTGAAAAAGACAGACAAATTTGATTCAGTAACTTTTAAACAGCAAGTACATTCAAACACTTTAAACCTGCCACTTATTTATTTATTTATTTATTTTTAATGTTTACTTAGGTATTTTTGAGAGAGAGAGAGAGAGAGAAAGCACAATCAGGGTAGGGACAGAAAGAGAGGAAGACACAGAATCCGAAGCAGGTTCCAGGTTCCGAGCTGTCACCACAAAGCCTGATGAGGGGCTCAGACCCATGAACCACGAGGTCGTGACCTGAGCTGAAGTCAGACACTTAACTGACTAAACTACCCAGGTACCCCTAAACCTGCCACTTTAAATGTTAGCACTATCATTGGATCCTGGTGCCTTAGTTACACATCAATCACACTTACACGGCTTTCCCTCCCAAGAAAATGTAAAACCTATTTTTATATTATAAGCATTTCCAAGAAAAAAAATAGTTTCTTAAGATGATTTGCAAACTTTCAAAATGCCATAAACAGTTTATGCCTCACCCGCAAGAACTGAATGCGATCAATTATTCCATGACATATTTGCACCAAGAATTTCTTAATACTATTGACCAACAAAATCAGAAAAGTGGGTGAGGTGCCCTTCTAGCAAAAAAAAAAAAATATCCTACAAATTGCACAAACCCTTCACATAGCTAGGATGGCACATTTATTTGCAATACTTTGTCTTCCAGCATATGTGGAAATGGGGAGCCATATTACTTGTTTTATTTGATTCCTTTAGGCACAGTAGGACACAACAATCCACTTTCCAATGCCAAGAGAGACAGGTCTTCCTCCAAATCCCAGATGATTTTACAGCATGAGTGGGCTCTCAGAATTCTCTGCTGGCAACCAATCCAGCTGCAATTTATGAGGGGCTGAGATTCTATGTTCCTACATGCTAAAAGGCACTGTGGATGAAAATATCTCTGTTGGGGAAGCTCTGAATGAGAGCTCTGCTAGAAACCATCCTTGCTGAGTGTTTCTTGTCAAAAGGCTTTTCAGTTAAACTCAGTCATGTAATTCTGAGTTGAGTCATTTGATTTCATGGGGCTGCTACAGTCATCCAAAGAGATACTTCATAGGCAATAAAGTAAATATTTAATGAATGCAAGAAAGGAATAAAGAAAGAGAAGGAGATATATAATCAAAAAGAGAGGGGGGCGCCTGGGTGGCGCAGTCGGTTGAGCGTCCGACTTCAGCCAGGTCACGATCTCGCGGTCCGTGAGTTCGAGCCCCGCATCAGGCTCTGGGCTGATGGCTCAGAGCCTGGAGCCTGTTTCCGATTCTGTGTCTCCCTCTCTCTCTGCCCCTCCCCCGTTCATGCTCTGTCTCTCTCTGTCCCTAAAATAAAAACGTTGAAAAAAAAAAAAAAGAGAGGGAGAAGGAGTGGGGAACAACAGTGAGTGCTAAACAGTAAGAGAGGAAGGAAGGAGGACAGGAAGGCAGGAAAGCAGGAAGGCAGGAAAGCAGGAAGGCAGGAAGGCAGGAAGGAAGAAAGGAAGGAAATCAAGTATTAAGTTGAGGGCTTTCTTACATAATGACTTCATTACTCATGCTAAGGAAAATCAAATTGCCTATGAAGAATAAATTTTAAAGCAATAATGGGGTTAGACAGATAGGAATAACTATATTTTAGATCATAAGCCCCACCTGGTCATTTCCCCATGTTTTAATGACAAGGGTGATAGGACAGGCTCACATAAAGATACTCACTAGTGGTTGTTACTATGTTATCTCTCCTGGAATAGCACTAAAATGTTTTTCTTCAAACCATTCAGCTTTTCTCTGTTCCTCCAGCAGACAGACAGGTAATCAAATGGAGCAAATTAGAATAAAGTACCATGAGGTAGAAGTGTTCCACACTTCAGAAAACGTGTCTATAGCAGTTTGAAACATATGGTCAAAACTCAGAGAAAAAGCCCCGCAATCAGCAATTTCACAGTTGGCTAGCTTCTCTCTGATCTTTGATATTTATTATTCTTCACTCTTTCTTTGACTTCTAAGTAGGTGCATACCTATCTGAACATGCCAAAATTAAAGCTACTAGTTTAATCAAAATGTAGATTACATGAGAATCATACACACCCACAAATTAGCTCTAAATAGCCCGTATACACAATTAGTTTAAATCTTAGGAATCTGTGAGCAAACTAGATGTATAATTTTTATGTTAGTAAACCCAGTAGGCCATCCATAATTTGTCTGTCTTTGAAGATCAAGGTATAATCTTCATAAAAACAATATTTAGTAAGTTGGCTATTGGCAGTTGTATAGCATTGTATCTTAATATAAATTTCAGAATACAGGTCTTTCTTCACAGAAATAACACCACTGATGTTAAAACAAAGACCCAGGGGCACCTGGGTGGCACAGTCAGTTAAGGATCCAAATCTTGATTTCAGCTCAGGTAATGATCTCATGGTTCATGGGTTCGAGCCCTGTGTCAGGCTCTTCACTGACTGAGTGGAGTCTGCTTGGGATATCTCTCTCCCTCTCTCTGCCTCTCCCTTGCTCTCATATTCACATGCTCTTTCTCACTCTCTCAAAACAAGTAAATAAACT
This sequence comes from Prionailurus bengalensis, assembly GCF_016509475.1. Lineage (NCBI taxonomy): Eukaryota > Metazoa > Chordata > Mammalia > Carnivora > Felidae > Prionailurus > Prionailurus bengalensis. The sequence continues at coordinate 30,767,637 of NC_057350.1, read as the reverse complement.
TAAAAAATCCAGTTAGTATAAAAACTGTATTATATTTTATTATTTATTATGATAATAGAAGTATAACAGAGATCTTCAATGAAAAGCCAAGAGAAAAATATTTATTTTCCTTGTATCCTATCCAAATTCATGATTTCATGATTGCTTTCTGTACCTACATGTTTTCTGTAGTTTGGCTTGTTTTTTCATTTCTTTTTTTTTTCTTTCACAACCTTGAAGTATTACTCTGTGGTATGTAAGTGTATTGTTGATTTATTATATTTAGAACTTGGAAGGTCGTATAACCCAACCATTTCCCTCAAAGTCTAACCATGTGTCCCCCAGTTACCCTGGATGCTTTTGAAAAACAGAAGTTCCTAATCTCTGCCCCATACTCATTAATTAGAATCTCTGAGGAGTGGGTCCATGAGTGTGGATTTTTAACACATTCTTCAATAATTCTTTTACTCTAAAGTTGGGGTATGTCTTCCCTGAACTCACCAGTCCAGTTATGCAGATAGTCATGCATAAGGTCGAAAAGTACATTTTAGGTGACAAACGCTTAGATGCTCTAAGCTCAGTTCAGTGTAAACATTCCAAGCAGTGCAGAAACACTCTGTTATTGTGCCATGTACAGGGGATACAAGGCAAACAAAACTACTTTTATATAGAATTTATAGATGGAAAATTGGGGATTATAGCATCGGCCAAAAAAAAAAAAAATGAGTTTCCAAACTGTTTTTATGTTGTTCATTGGTCTATTCAAGTTTAGAGGTCTTGTTATTAAATCAATTTCAGAGGCATAAAGAGCAACACAATGGATATAACTTTAAAAATAAAAAAAAATAAATTGTAATTTACATCATATGCTCAAATTCCAAGTTAATCTGAGATGGTTGCAATGGAACCATCTCATGTTACTTTTTGGAAGGATTTTCCTTTTACATTATCCTATGACATTTAAAAAACTCTTTTTTAAAAAAAAATAATGTTTATTTTATTTTTGAGAGAGAGAGAGAGAGAAAGAGTGCACACGCATGTGTGGGGGAGGGGCAGAGAGAGAGGGAGACACAGAATCTGAGGCAGGCTCCAGGCTCTGAGCTGTCAGCACAGAGCCTGACGCAGGGCTTGAACTCATGAACTGTGAGATCATGACCTGAACCAAAGTCAGCACTTAACCAACTGAGCCACCCAGGTGCCTGCGTTTATAAAACTCTTAATGATGAAATAGTGAGATATCACCTCGCCAAAGGAAAAAACTGTGAAGTTGTAGAAAGAGCACAGAATCCAGAAAGACCTGTGCTCAACTCCAGGTCATCCCATTTTATGAGAGGTGTGTCCTTGACCAAGTTAGTTAAAATCAGTATAGCTTTCATTTTCCACACTTTGCACAATGAGGTTAACACTACCTTACCTTTCAAGGCTGTTGTAAGAATAACTAAGTGATACAGCACTAAAAATGACCAGCACCTAGTAGGTGCTCGAGAAATAATAACTAGGAGAACAGAGGCAATGACAAAGGCAGCATGTATGCTAATTACAGTCAAATCACAAATACTCATTACAGCAAAGAGAGACCTGCAACCATGCAGTTATGGATTACTCGGAGTCTGAAGGCTTCACTGGGGGAAGGGAGTGCTTGGCCTGTAGTGTCTGAAGTAATCCTTGGTTGCCAGTTGGCATGTCATTCAGAGATGATGTGCTTAAATAATATGTGCTCTCCAGTCACTCTTATCTGAAGGATGACAGAATATGACACCCCAAAATATGCCATTTTGCTATAAGGATTATTTTGAGCTGAAGGCACTTGGAAATTAGCAGGTCCAAGAAGGGTGCACTGATCCTTTTTCATCCTGAAAGCAGGAAATTAAATTCCCATGTGAAAGATGGCCTCCCTGTACCAGAAGGAAAGAAACATTCTTACACCAGAGATGAGGAGTCCAGGATGAGAGAATACTGTACAAACAGACCTTGTTAAAATACTTGTATCTTGTTTTAGTCTCTCCATATATATTCAGTTACTTTTCCACAACTGCCTCTCTTCGTTCAACCTCATATATATACACACTTAGGTTTTTGCCTTGGGTCTTCATTTCATTATAAATTCATATAAATTTGTATGCTTTTCTCTTTTTTATTCTATTCTTTTGTTAGAGAGCCTCAGACACAATCCTAAGATATTGAAAGATTTATTCCTCCCCTACATATCAAACACACCATATTTTACATAAAAATATGTATTTTACATATATATATGTGTATATATATATATATATATTTTTTTTTTTTTTTAAGAAAATTAACTGGCTTTCAGGGACCTCTGCTTTTAAGAATAATCTCATTGTGATTGTCTTCTATTTTCTTAGTCCACAGTCAAGGCTAAGAAAGCAGCTGAACTATGGCTCTTCTGATAAAATCTCACAATTGAAGGAACATCCAATCTACATGTTAGATGAAGAATACCATCTGCACTTGACACAAATAGACCAACGAATGGGGACCTCAAATAACCCTTACCTCAAAGTAAACACCATTTTTAAAAAAATTCATATGACCAATCAGGGGGGTAATACTATTTTAATTTTTCTAAGTTGCATTTCTTGTGTTGCTTTTTGTGGCTCTGAAACTGATCCAATACCAAGCACAGCTACCAAAAGTAACCATATCTAGAATCTTTGAATTGTTTTCTATTTTATGCCCTTTGCCTACAGTAATTAGACTATATGATGGATTATACAGGTTACACATAAACACACAGGCACACACACACACACACACACACACTATTGGTATATATTTCATTACTACCAAATCCTTGTAAATCATTGAGATAAAATTGCTAAAATGAAAGCACACTAAAAAGAAACCTAAAAAACAAAAAAATTAAAGCAGCCCATAACACCTTCTAAATGTGATCCCCTTTCCAAGAGTAAATAGCCTTGTTGAATCCTTGCACATCATTTCTTATACATAGACATGTAAAAACACAGAAATTAAATGTATTTTATACAAATGAATTCATGCTCTTTCTACATTTACACTTTACATTCAAAAATGTGTAAATGGGACATTTCCATGTCAACTCATAAATCTCTATGAGTACACTATTCATATGTGATGCAAAGAGACTATCAGAATGAGAATAGTCTGCATCACTGCCTACTGTGCACAGATATATCAGCTGAGGGACAAGAGGTCAACCATTTTCACCAAGGAATCATTGACTTTTCACCTACAATGAAAATAGCTGAATTAGCATGTGTGATTTTTTTTTTCCTCAATACTCTTGTGTTCGCTCCCTGAATACAACCTGGACACCACCATTTAGATAGCAGTGACTCACTGCACCTACTCAAACCTTCAGCTAGCTCATTTGATGCCTCCAGCTCCCCAAATAGTGATCAACCCTATTGGTTGATCTATTGGTTCTCTATTTCAGTTGCCAAGGGAGAAATAGGCAAAGAGCTTGCCTAAAGAAATAGTGGTTCTCTACTTCAGTTGCCAAGGGAGATAGGCAAAGACCGTATGCTTCAAGCCACCTTATATAAAAACCCCAATGCACCAATGCATAGCAAAATAAGAGAGAAAACACTTGCATTAAAAAAAGGAGTCAAGAAGTACTACCACAAGGAATGAAAACCCAGGAAGGAATCCTGCAAGAGATTATAAGATATCTTTCACCAGAGGGGTAACACTTCACTTTACCAACTACTGAATATCATCCTTCTGGGAATCATTACTATTGATCACTATGTCATTTATATGTATCACACTGTATTGTAATTATCTGTTTACACATCTGTCTCCCTGGAGCCTAGGGTCTTTGAGAGTAAGGACCATTTAAAGTTTATCCTTGAAGACCAAGCACTTGGACACAGAGTATATTTTTATTAAATACTTATTGAAATGAAATGCCTTTCTAAGAAACATTTTGGAGCCTAAGTCGTGTACAATTGAAACTCTTTACCTTGGTCCTCAAAAGCTCACGCAGTCAGGCTACCATGGCCTTCCATCCACCTGTGAGATAACTCCAAACCTTGTTCACTCCTCTCCAGCCACTGGGGCTTCTTTCAATTCTTAAATTAGCCAACTGCTTATTTTGTTCAGGATCTTTAGGCAGGTGGTTCCTTCTTCCTAGACTTCTTTTCTTCTGGGTCTTTTTGAGACAAATTCCTTCCATTCTCAAATTTCAGATTAACTCTTCCTTCCTCAGTGCTGACCACTCTGACCAAGCCTCTCTGGTATTTTCTATCAATGCATGCTGTTTAATTTTTTTTTTCAGCACTTACCCTAACTTCTAATCATTTTCAAGGTGGATCATTCTTGTTTAGTGTCTTACTCAAATGAAACAAGTTACATGAAGGGAATGTACCTTAGTGGCAGGATCATATGATATACATCCAATTTTGAGGCCTTCACTCAATCTAAGGGTAGAATACTAGCTCTCCAAGTGCCTTACTGCATTTCTCTTTCTCCTCTAGCTGAACTTCTGAATACGGCAAGATGGCAGATATTTGCAGGTCACAGTCAAGAGGGAATTCTTGACTAGCTTGGGGAAATATATACGCTGGATACAAAGGGCTTTCCCCCAATTGTTTTAATGTTCAATGAATATACATTATTTCAAAGTAATATAACTAGGATATCATAAGTTTTCTTTTATATTTATGGGTTACAAAAGTTGAAAAGCCATGTTCTGTAGCATTGATTCATTTGTTCACTATCTTATTCATTCAAGCAAATATTTACTGAGCACCAGCTGTATGTCAGGTGCTATGTCGAGTGCCAATGATACCACTGTGAACAGGACCAACTTGAGGCCCTTGTGAAGATTATGATCTGGGAAGTCAGAAGATAAACCAAATACAGAGACTTGACTGGTGGCCCCTTTCTCCATCCTCAAGACCAGCAATGGTGCATCTCTCTGACCCATCTCTCATAATCACACGTCACTCTGGGTACAGTTGGGAAGGCTCTCAGCTCCAAAGGACTGTGTATTTAGATTAGCTCCACCTAGATAATGCAGGATAACCCCCTCATCTCAAAGCCCTAACAATTACAGCTGGAAGATCCCTTTTGCCCTGTAAGACAACATAGTCACAGGTCTGAGATTAGGATGTGGACATCTTTGGAGGTCGATTATTTTGCCTATGACAGGAAGCTAAATGAATTACTTCTCATCTTCCTTTGTATTTGGATCTTTGGATGTGTGACTTACTGTCACTTCCATTCGAATGGCATAAAGATAGAAGTCAGCAGTGTTCAGACCAATTTCTTCTCCCCCCACCCCCCAGCCATTTTCTGAATAGTCTCCAGTTTTGTTTCACTGGAACCAACAAACTCCCCAGTGAAATTTGTTTTCTAAGAACATAAGAATTTAACCAGTTTCTACTCTGCTCCTACATGATGCTTAGTAACCAGTTACTTTTTGGCACTGTGTCATACAGTCCCAGTTAAGAATATTCAGACTGTGAACATTCATCACCAGGTAGATAAAGTCAGGCCATCTGTTGCTCAGTAATGAAGCTTTCCACATAAATTTAGTCAATAGTAGAAATGGTTGATAACTACATATGTAGTCCTTTTTAAGCTTGCAAACATAGTATATGTGAAATTCCAGTTGGAGAACTTGGAAGAAATAAGATTTCAAAATTGGATTGATGACTTTCCCCCAGATAAATCATGTGGAAGACTTCCTATCCAACAGAAATATATATATATATTTTTCATGAAACCATAAAATATTTTAGGAAATAGCCAATGGTTTCATGTATGAGAACACTGGACCTAGCTGAACAGTTGGAGGTTTTGCATTATTCATTTTACTTTGTCTTTTTCCTCTTTCCACTTTCTTCTTTATAAAAAAGAATTTATTTGGGTCTCTCTTTTTTCTTCCTTAATTAAATGAAATTATTTCCAAAATGTCCCTACTTTTTTGATTCTATTGTGTGTGTGTGTGTGTGTGTGTGTGTGTGTGTGTGGTTACATAAGTTAAATTTTCTAATGAGTAAATCTAATCATTGAAATTTATCTCCTAATTTTTCCTGATTTTGCTTAAGCAGGTACAAGCAGCAAATAAAGAACATTCTTGTTTGTTTGATTGTTTTTCTGTGTTTATCTGAATCTCAGAAGTTTGCTTAACCATTATCTTTTGGATCTCTTGTTGTGCCTTAAGTAGGGCCATTTTTTTTACCCATATAAATTAAAATAATAAAAGATTGACTTAAAATGAATGCATGCACACATAAATAATAAAGTGTCTATGTATAATACATGTACCTATACCTTTGAACTGCCAAATATATTTAAATGTATCCTGATAAAATACATATGAAATTATTAGGTAAAAAATAATCTTAAAAGTATAAAAGAGCCAAATTTAACTAATTTTGTTGAATTTTGCAAGGGGAAAAGAGATGGTCTCCTCCCCATCAATTTTTGTTAATTCCATAATAGAAATATTAAAATCCTTCTCAAACAATTTATTACAAACTTACAAAAACTATTTAAGAATCCCAAATAGATCTTGGTTTGAGAATTTTGATTCTTTATAACTGAGTTCCTACATTTTCCAACTAAAAGGATGATATTTCAAAACTACATTTTTAATGAGACACTTAAGTACAGGTAGTACTGGGCTAATTCACACACACGGTTGTACTACAGTGTATAATAGCTAAAATCACATGACAGGTTTCCAAATGGATTTCTCATGTTCTCATAAGAAGCAAGCAGAGCATTGCTCTACCTGTCTCTTGCTCCTCTATTTAAGCTCTCTACGGCTGCCCTCCAGCAAGGTGCCAGGGAATGCTCTAAACATATTTGATTAGTTTCAGGCCTTCATTTTTAGCGACTCATCACCCTCTTAACAGCAGATGATGCCCCCTAGTTCGAATCAATGTGAGTGGCCCTGGTTACCATGGGCTGGATTAATGATGAAAAATGTGTCGTCAGCCCAGAGGTCCTTGGACATTTATCACCCAATGGTTCTGCCAATTGGTGGGCTGCCCCTAGCTCATCAGCACAATACTTTCCCAGCTTTAAAGAGATAGTGTTCTTTTCAGATTAATTTAATGAGGCCTGGTAGGTGGAGAGAGGGACCTGGAAGACAGTTAACTTGACAGTTAACTTGATAGATTTAGGTTCTATACATTTCAGTACTTCCATAACAAGTGTGTTTCCTTTTGAAATTTGCAAGGCAAGTACACACTGTACCTGGAAGTCTATACTTGGTGGTGTTTCATTCTAAATTTTTTCTTATAAAATAAAACTAGAAAAAATTACTATTATAGATATGACAGATTTAAAATATTTGCTGTTAACTATGATATTTCCAGAAATCTTAAGTGCCTGATTAATTATCAAAATGAAGTAATATAACCTTTAAAATTATTTATCCTATCTACTCTTCTTTTTTATTAAGTTTATTTATAATTTTACTGTCAGCTTAGAGTTCTTTTCTTGAACTTGATCATTAGTGCATCTACTTTAATTTGAAGATAGAAAAGATGTATAGAAGCACCTTAGGTAAGTTATCCTTTTTTAAAAAATTACATTCAATCTCTATTCAAAAATGCTTCCTTAACATTTCATTGACCAATTCTTATACTTCTCCAGCTCACCAAAGTAATGGATATGCAGAAATTAAAATGAAAAAAACACTATATTTTGTAAACAAGTCAAGTATAATATAAAAGTTTCAATGACAAATTGCTACTTTGGCAAATGTAACAAGAAAAAAAAAGACATGCTTATTTGAATTTAATGAAATTGAGAACAAAATAAGTTATTTAAAAAACTTGTTAGTCACTGAAAGGAAATAACACACTTATGTCAGGGATGGAGAGATGAGATATTTTAATGTTATTTCCAACATGGAAAATCCTGATAACATTGCCCCTTTATTCTGAAATTCTTCTTCTAAGAGCCATCTGATGTTCAATTTTTAAGAAATTATAATGATTAGTATGAAAAATGACTTTCTGATATGAATCAAATATTACAGATCAAGCTTTACACTATAATTACTCCTTCGTCCAATGCTGTTTCTAACAACTCATTAATGTAGTCTTATTTTTTTCAATTTTTGCCTGAAAGATAAAAACCTGTCATTTCATAGGAAGTTCTAAAAAACACAACAAGTCTATGACACTATAAGTTAACAATAGCAGTTAACCTGATGTTTATTCCAGAAAATTTGTAAATATTTTTTTTCAGATTAGTCAAAAATATCCATAAACATGATTTAGATTTACCCTATGAACCTATCATTTTGGCAATTAATGAGTTCTCAGTAAACACTTACAGAGCTGAATAAATCAACTCAACATTCTGCAGTCAATGAAAGAAATATTAAATACTAACCTATTGTATCTGGTAACAGAATGTTAATATATGAAAGAGTATGGAATCTGGAGTGACCAGAGAATATGAAAGAGAGATTAAGTAACACCTAAGAAAGGAGTTACTAAAGGTAACAAATAACCATGTTAACTTTGGCACAAGTGAACATACATGAAAAAGACACAGGACAATTAGATGTTAGCAGTGAATGAGGCCAATGACAAGAAGAGAGCTTAACAGGAGAGTCCCCTAGAGAATTTGGAGGAAGGCTGTAAATTGATCTACTGGATTAAGCTGCCACTGATCTTACTATCAATTGTAACTCTAAGAACTAGCTGTAACATTTAGGATGTTTTTCTGGGTGGGATGTGAAGTAATAAAGACAAAATCTTTGAATCAGTATCCCATGCCCATTTGTGTTTGCATAACCTGTCATCTCACATAAGTTAGTCTTTGTGGGTTTTTGTTGTTGTTCTGCTTTTGATTTTTGACAGCATTTGGGAATAACAAAACAGAATACAAAACTAAGCTAATATTTGAATAGATAGGTTCCTGATTTCCATATTAAAAAAATAGACCCACATACATTGGTAAAATACATAATTCTTAGTACAGCTATAATCAGTAACTAGAACTTCAGAAAAAGGAGAGTGCTTCACTTTCATTCTTATACTTTTTTTTTCAGTCTTATGTGCTTTTGTAAGTTTTAAGACATATATGGGGTTTAGCAAAGAAGAAATCCTTCCAAAGATTGACTAGTAGAATGACCACCAGGGTGATGATATGGTTTTATTTACCCTTGCTGATGAGGTCATGGCCTATTCTCACCTTCTGCTAACCCAAGGTCATGATCCAATTAGCAAAATGAAGGAAATTTGTCTATTAAACTATTTTGTTGCCTTAAAAATGATGATTCCAACGGTCCACAGATTCATCAGAACTTCCCTACTGGTCATCTTAGTAAGCCCTCACATCAAGAAGAGTCCTTTCTGGGGGCGCCTGGGTGGTGCAGTCGGTTAAGCGTCCGACTTCAGCCAGGTCACGATCTCGCAGTCCGGGAGTTCGAGCCCCGCGTCGGGCTCTGGGCTGACGGCTCAGAGCCTGGAGCCTGTTTCCGATTCTGTGTCTCCCTCTCTCTCTGCCCCTCCCCCGCTCATGCTCTGTCTCTCTCTGTCTCAAAAATAAATAAACGTTAAAAAAAAAAAAAGAAGAGTCCTTTCTGTATAATTTTTCAAAGAGCTAGGCAGGACTCTGCCCTGGATACCGGCATTATCTCTGAAGCCAAGAAGTGACTATAACATCACAAATTTTGTTCTAAAAGCCATTTTCTACTCCTTCTCTTTGTGATTATCCCACCAGGGTGAAATCTCAAACCATATTGAAATAACATTTACCTTTTAAATTGGTATTCCACTTACAAATCAGGCACTTCTGTGAACATACTGTGGAAACATATTCTATTTGTACAGCACAGTACATATCAAAATAAAACAGTGCTGTTTCATTGAGAAGGAAAAGAACTTTCAAATTTAATAATAAATGGCTAAGAGCACCGCATTTGTTGTCTATAGGACCATTAGAAAATACTTAAAAAAATTACTGGCTAAGAAAAGTTACCTAGTGGCTCCAGTCAATCCGCAGATAACTCATTTTGCTAACATTGGGATTAATACTAAACCTGAGGAGCTGCAGTTAAAATTTAAAGCTCTGCTTATTCCAGGGACACCCAGCTGGCTCAGTTGGTGGAGCACGTGACTCTTGATCTCAGGGTCATGAGTTCGAGACCCACACTGGCTGAAGAGATTACTTAAAAATAAAATGTTTAAAAAACATAAAAAAACAATAAAGTTATACTGATTCTAAAAGAATTGTCTCCAATGAATGCATAAAGACAATCCAGCAAAGTAGAGAAATTTGTGGTAGTGTGAACCCACTGACTTTAAGAATTGGAAAATACTCATTTTAAATTCTTAGACAAATATACTTCCCCTCAAAAAAGAAAAAAAAAGCATAGCCAACATATTAAACATACTCATAAAGCAGAACACATTTTTTAACAAAATTATGAAGGTAACATAAGTGCATCGAGGGTATATTGGCATTTACATTTTATTTTTAAACTGCCTTAGATAAAAGAAAGACGTATCTTCTCTCTTAAGCATCAAAAACTACCTACCCAACTTTTCTGAACAATGTGAATATGCTTGCTTTTTCAATGTAGTTTACCACTCCGTTTGGATATTACCACTCAGCCCCACCAACTGCTTCCCCAAACAGAATCATTATTCATTTTATGACCATGCTGTGTACTATCCACAATAATCTTACATTTAAAAGAAAAGTGCTATTTATAATGTTTATCCTACTTGCCAGTATACTTTTACAAGTCTTTGACATGTCAACGTGAAAATTTATAGATGTACAATAAAGCTTCATTGTAAGGATTTTCAAATAAACTAAAATGCATTTTGTGTTTGTCTAAAAGGCTCAGTAATGAAGCCCTGGGGACTTGTTTATGCATAGTGTTTTCCCAGCAGGAGAACCAATATTGGTCAGTTCTCCATCCTCAGAGACTTTTCTCACTAAATGGAACAGCATCAGCTTTGTTCTTTAAGTCTAATTAACAACCAAATCATAAATTGTAGTCTTTGCCCAACTGGGTTAAGCTTTCAACAATATTTGTGTTAAAACATTCCTACTGCCTTCAGTTTTAGCAGGTAAAAAGGAAAAGCAAGGACAAAATGGTAAATACCAAAGGCAAGCTAGTGTGCAAGTTTAATGCATTAGCCTCTTATCCCTAGAGATCATGGTTCCTATCTGCCTTAGGTCGCACTTTTAAAGAGTTGAATGATCTGGAGAAATCCCTCATGAGTATTTAGCCCTATCACTGAGTCCCTGAACAATTAAGACTCTCTGCTCAATTTATGGCTCTCAACTGGACTCACTGGTAGCACAACAGGTCAAAAAATTAAGGTGCTCACAATAACTTGTTCGCACAGTAATCTTACATTGCTCATTAGGGTTGTTTTAGGAATAAATGCACTAATATTCTCAAAGTACAATATCTGTCACCCAGTAAGTCATTAATATAAAGTAGCTCATATTATATTACTTTCCATAACTTTTTTCTCCTTTCTATTACTGACCATAAGAACTTAAACAAATATTCCAGAGATGTAGAATACCTGTGATTTAGTATCAAGTAAGAGTCTATGTGTGAAAGGCAAGGTTATTTATTTTCATCTTCCTAAAATTCTGCATTTTTGCTTAAAATTTGTGTTGTTGTTTATAATGATTGAGATATTTCTAGGAGCATTTATTTTTTTATTATTTTTTTAATGTTCATTTATTTTTGAGAGAGAGAGACAGAGAGCTAGCAGGGGAGGGGTCAGCACAGAACCCAACGTGGGGCTTGAACTCGCAGATCGTGAGATCATGACCTGGGCAGAAGTCAGACACTCAGTCGACTAAGCCACCAGGTGCCCCTAGGAGCATTTATACTAAAACTACTTCTGAGATGCAAACTTCTTTTTTTTCCCCTGAATTTCTTGTACATGCTTCTTGCCAGTGGGGCCATTCACCTTTAAGATAAACAACTTTAGCACTTTTGTGCACCACTATAAATTATAGAAGGAAAACAGGTATTACCATTTCAGAAGTTCCTGAAAGTTACACCAGCATAATGAACTTGTATATACACACCTTGCATTGTATATAGTCTAAGAGTGTAATTACTGAATAAAACTCTCCTTTTCAAAATGTAGTAGAAACAAATTCTTTTCAGGCATATTCTTTTTAAAAAGGCTTTAGCCAAGATAAAAGTACAAAGTATGTTCAGCCAAAATGTAATGCTTCTTTGCTAGATGCTGCCTGCCAAGATCCTGTGAGTATTTGACAAATTATAATGCTGCTTCACTGTTTTTTCTAAAAAGAAGTTATATAGGTTTTGTCTGAAAAGAAAATAGAGTTCATTTTTATCGGATAAATTGGGAGGAATGCTAAAGACAGCATTCAGGTCAAGATTTGTTTACAGAGCTTTCAGAGACAGTATCTTTTATTTTGAGAAACATCTGGCACACGACAGTTAAGAGTAGAGATCAGAATTCACTTTTACTATTTTACACAGAGATAAAGCCACCCTGAACAAGTCGCAAATGATTACAAGAGTATTGTCTGGCACAGCCAGAATTTTCCAATAAGTTTAAGTTAATTGTTCATTTTTAATTGTATTCTAGTCTTTTGTGACTAGAATATATAATGGGTGTTTAATGGAGATATGGATCTTCTTTGCAAAAACTCATGCATTCTTCAGAAAAAGGTTCACATTTCACATAGAAAAATGCCTCGTGAAACAGATACGTAGTTTCAAATTCAATGCTAAATCAGCCTGAACTACTTTTTCACGGAGAGATAAAGAACATGGACAAGACCGCTAAGATCAGTAACTTGAGCTGATTGTAGTACCACAAAACTCAACTAACTTGTTTAAAACGATTGCCTTTGTTCTGCTTGAGACACAACTACATACACTGCTGTCCTAACCAAATATTTTCTTTTACTCTAACATTTATTTTTATATTAAAATAATATATATTGTGTATATTCACATGCCTACTTACATGTTTAATAAAAATCTCACCATACAATAAACATCATATTTTAAAGACTAATTATTTCAGGGATATAAAACGGAGAATAAAGTCTGCATTCAAGAAAAGAAGTAGAATGAACAAGCACTGTTTTGACATGTTCAAGGTTTGCTATTTCTTTGTCATAGTGATCGAGTGCTTGTAAGTGATACATTTTACCATACCCCTGATAAAAGAGGGCACAGATATCTTCTTTAAAAAAACAGTTATCATGACATATGAGGTAAATATAATTTATCATCTTTCCATGGTCACTTCTAAGAGGGTTTGTTACAAATCTTATCTTCAGTGTTCGTGTTTCAGCAAACCTGGAACTTCTTCAGTTTCCATGTAATCTTCAAGATGGTCCAAATTTTAACCCTATCATATCTGTTTACAAGAGTTCACCATGTCAAACCAAAGCAAATTAGTACAACAGCATTTCAAACTTACTCACATCAGGAAAATGAATTTCTCAGAGACTACACTGGGAAATCAAATGAATGAGGGAACCCGCACGAAGATTCTAATTCAGCTAGAATAACACAAGTCCATTTTTACAAAGTATATAACTCAATACTTTTATTTAAAAATGTGTTCTAGGGGTGCCTGGGTGCCTCAGTTGGTTAAGCGGCCGACTTCGGCTCAGGTCATGATCTCGCAGTCTGTGAGTTCGAGCCCCACGTTGGGCTCTGTGCTGACAGCTCAGAGCCTGGAGCCTGTTTCGGAGTCTGTGTCTCCCTCTCTCTGACCCCCCCCCCCCCACCGCGCTTGATGCTCTGTCTCTCTCTGTCTCAAAAATAAATAAACGTTAAAAAAAAATAAAATAAAAATGTGTTCCATTTAAGTAAAACTTTTGTATTTTGAACTAGAACACCAAGTGTCTGTCTGTTTCCCTCCCTCCCTCTCTCTCTTTCCCTCTCTCTCTCTCTCTCTCCCACACACACACAGACACACACACACACACACACACACACACACACAGACACACACACACACAGACACACAGTTATAGAAATAATCTGGCTTCAAGTTGTAAATACCTGCTCTTAAACTAGAAATGTTACCATCTCCCACCATGCATTGCTTGAAAATACATCCAAAAAATCCTTTTCTTCTAGACTGCTTTTGGGCTCTGTCAAGGCTATTGATCTAAAAATATTCATACCCAGAAACGTATGAATATCTCTTCACCTTTGTTTCTAGGGCATTAATGAGGAGGCAGGTGTCAGAATTTTTCCCCGTAATCCTGACAGGTCATTTTGCATATAAAACACATCTAGACTTTAATAACCCTCTAGGGTAAAGGTACCTCTATTTTGACAAATATTAGTGCTTTCCTTCATATTACTTAATCCTTTAGTTGAAAAAAAATACACTAATTTCCCCAATGTGTTTATAAGTCCATTTGGTTGCCTTTTCCCTTCAGAGAAAACCATGTATAAGTGAATAAGCCTAGTGGATTTCAAACTTCCCTTCCTTCCTTCCTTCCCTCCCTTCTTCCTTCCTTTCTTCTTCCCTCCCATCCTTCCTTTTGTTTTTTTTTTTTTTTGTTTTTTGGTTTTTTTGTTTTGTAACATGCAATTCGAAGGAAGAATCCACATAGTATTAAAGGGAGTTAATATGTAAGCAAGGCATAGTAGACCTGAAACTTTTCAGGTTTAACATTATATAAAATACACTCTTTCTCATTTACTTCATTTGAAAATATTATGCCAATATTTTATGGTAATACAGAGATTGGAAGCCATTTTACTTGTAGCACACATGTGATACAGACAGTGTGTTTCTAACTGGATCAGAACAATTATATTTAACATTCTTTATACATTACTGAATTTATCTCTTACTCAATTTTAAAATAAAGAGATAAAGTTATTCTCTGATACTTACACCAGTGCTTTATGATGAAAGAAAATACATACCAATTCTAAATTTATAAATTAATTTTGAACATAATACACTTTAGTTTTTATTCTTGAAAAAAATGAGATTTGGAAATTAAAAGAATTGCATAATTGCTTTTCCTACTGTAGAGATTCTAAATGCAGAAATGAATAGAATTAGAGATTGCCTAGGATTTTTTAAAAGGAAAAAAATAAGTACAAATATGTAAAATTCTTTACAAAACATCGAATGTAAAGATGTACAGATTCTGCAGTGGGACAGAAGTATTTTATAAGTGCAACAAGTCCTTTATAGTCATCTGCCTATCAAAACAAGAGCAAAGCCAACTATAAAGATAAAAATCCTCATTATGAATATAAAGCTTTTAACTAAATATTTAATTTTATTTGTCTACTTTTAAGTATTATGTATTTAAAACTGGCATATAATAACTTTAGGTGGAATTTGGGTTTTGGATAAATGGGTCCTTTGGGTACCAAACAGAACTTTCAGATTCCCAAGAATGGCAAAAGCAAACCTTATGCTTATTACATTTTAAAATGAAAAAATTAGGGGTACCTGGGTGGCCCGATCAGTTAAGCATCCGACTTCAGCTCAGGTTATAATCTCACGGTGCATGGGTTCAAGCCCCGCATCCGGCTCTGTGCTAACAGCTCAGATCCTGAAGCCTGCTTCCAATTCTGTATCTCCCTCTCTCTCTTTGCCCCTCCCATACTTACACCCTATCTCTCTGTGTCTCTCAAAAATGAGTAAACATTAAAAAAAATTTGTTTTTTAATTTAAAATGAAATAGTTTAACTTCATTAAATGGCAGAAGTTTCAAGTTAATCTAGGTAGACAAGTTAGTTTAATAAGATCAAATACTAATTTTTGATTCTTCTGCTAACCACTCTGTAGAACAAATATCTTAATATAGATGGCTTATTTAAGCCTACATCCTGTTTCATTTTTATCTTTACAATGAAGGATCAGTCTTACTGTCTTCATTTTCATTTAGTCCAGTGGGAATTTTGCAGGAGAAACAGTAGCAATGATTACATTTGTGACAATGATTACAGAAAAAGTACAGCTTTTACTTCCTGCCTCCAGAATATTAAAAGTACAAGTTTATAATCAGCTGATGCCAATGTGGTTCATATTGTATGATATGTTATATATTTGTATGTATGATATTGTTATATCTATCTATCTATCTATCTATCTATCTATCTATTTATCTATCTACCTGTCTAAAACAATTCAGCGGACCAGTTAGATCTGTAAATAATATTGCCTAATCAAAAGAAGGTTAAAGCAACTTTGTATTAGCCAATCAGCAAGAAAAATCAGTAAAATGCAAAGTAGTAATAACTGATAGGTTGCAAGCTTGAAGCCAGATGAACAGTTAGAATTCTAACTTGGCACAAATAGTTGTATGATATGCATCATGTGATGAAATCTCATGGAACCATAGTTCCCATGTCTGTAAAATGGGATCACTGTATCTACCTTCAAGAATTGTTATCAGGTTTAAAGAGACAACCATTAAAAACCATGCTCTCATTACAGAAAATAAAATAAAACAAACAAACAAAAAAATCCTCCCTGTGTCTTGGTAAAAGTCCTATACAGCCCTCTGTGCTCTGGAGAAACTATTTGCCTTGGACTGAGGTCCACTCATCATCAGTTGCTTTCCATCAGAATTTATATTTCTCTCTTGCCTGGGGTCATCTCTCTCTCTCCTGAAGGGTCTGTTCATCCTGCTGTTCTTTCAAACTATCACCTTCTACCTTACTAATAATCACTTACTTATTTTTTATCCCCTTGCCATTTAGAATAGAAAGTTATCAATATATGGACTTTGCTCTTTATAAGATTATCACTGAACTTTCTGATATTTAAACTTTTGGCCTTTTCCCCCTGACTTATTTCACTTGTTTCCCCATAGCATTAGCTATTGTTGTATACTTCTAATCTCCTTTGTCTCCATGATGTTGACGTTTTGTATCCCTTGTACTTGTCTGACCACTGCCTTGTTTCCTTATGTGGTTTGATTTCTTCTCTCTTCCAAAAATATTCATTCTTCAAAAACCTGTTCTTCAGCATTATCTATATCCTACACCTATAATGTCTTCCTACGCCTATAATGTCTTCTTTAGTAATTGGTCCTGAACTAACATTCTAAACTGATGACTCTTCCACTTTATATCTAAGCCTAAGATGTTTATGATATACTTCAAATGGTAGATCTCCAAATGAACATATTTTCTTTCAACATAAACTTATATCCACCCTCACTCTTTTTGATGGGACCTATTTCTATGGCAGCCTTGAATCTGTATAAAACTTTCTCAAATTTTGAAGGATCTGTTGTCAGATATCTCCTCCATCCGTTATGCTCTATTTCTATGGTTACTTAGCTATTTCAGACTGTGATTACAATTAATTCATCAGCAAGTTCTGTAAACTACTAAGTGCCAGGCTCGATGCTAGAATCTGAGCATGTAAAAATGAGCACTGTATTATCTGTTTTATTTTCCCAATTGCAGATCCCAAAATATACTCTAAAGCTTTTCTCTCCCAATTCATTACATATATAAAAGAAGCAGAATATTTTCATATGAGACCCATACTCAGAAATAGTAGATGTATTTTTACTTTCTATATGATAATATAATTTCTTTCTTTGTTTTTTTAATTCTTAATTCTTTTTTTTAAATTTTATTTAGTCCAGGTTAGTTAACATACAGTGTAATAATGCTTTCAGGAATAGAATTTAGTGATTCATCACTTACATACAACACTCAGTGCTCATGCCAACACATGCTCCCCTTAATGTCCATCACCCATTTAGCCCATCCCCCCAAGCAACACCCCTCTGGCAGCCCTCAGTTTGTTCTCTGTACTTAAGAGTCTCTTATAATTTGCCTCCTTCTCTGTTTTTATCTTATTTTTCCTTCCCTTCCCCTATGTTCTCCTGCTTTGTTTCTTAAATTCCACACATGAGTGAAATCATATGACTTCTATCTTTCTCCGACTGACTTATTTCACTTAGCATAGTTCAATCCATATTGTTGCAAATGGCAAGATTTCATTCTTTTTTATCACCAAGCAATATTCCATTGTATGTATGTATACATACATACGCCATTGTATGTGTGTGTATATATATATACACACACACACACACACACACATACATACATACACACCACATCTTTATCCATTCATCATCAGTCAATGTACATTTAGGCTCTTTCCATAATCTGGCTATTGCTGACAGCACTGCTATAAAAATTGGGGTGCATGTGCCCACTCTAATAAGCATATTTGTATCCTTTGGATAAATACCTAGTAGTGAAATTGCTGGGTTGTAGGGTAGTTGTATTTTTAATTTTTACAGAAACCTCCATACTATTTTCCAGAGTGGCTGCACCAGACTGCATTCCCACCAGCAGTGAAAAACAATAATATAATTTCTTTAAGCTGACATTGAAGGATTACCTGATAACTGCATTTTACTTGTATTTGAGAAAACACAGGTATTTTCTTATCTGTGTTTTCACTCACATTATCCCACCAGGTTGAAATGCCCTCTCTCTTCCATGTCCTTGGTGTGCAAACCCAATCCCACCATCTGTTTTTACCCAAAATACAATTGCCAACTTTCCACCAATCACTATTTGGTTCCCATAGACAGAAGCAATTCTTTGAACTTTCAGCATTCTACCTGTATCACTCCTAGGTTTGATACTTTCCACTCTATCACAGTTCCTTAACTTCACATGTCATCCCTTATTAGAATGTAAGACCATTAATGGCAAAATCTACATCTAATTCATCTTCCTATCTCCCACAGTGCCTCATACATGGGGAATGCTTCATAAATTTTCATCAGTTGGATGGCTGCACTGCTAGTTTTGAATTATGTTCAAGAAACCAAATATTTCGTGAATCTCAGAATTTAAAAGTGAAGTAAGATTGGTAAGGATGAAAGACATGTACTTTATAATTAGTCAACATCAGCTCTGGAGGTTCAGGTAATGTTGTCCAGCAATAAGAAAACCTCTAGAGTCCTTTTTATTACACCAATCTTACAAACATGCTCCTAATCATTCAATGAACATACCTATAAATATTTTTATCCTGGAGGTTTGGGTGGTGTTTAATGGGATCTAATGATGTCCAGGGCAATAAGGGAATAGATAATAAACCTCAGATGCAACCTAATGTAAACTACATGATGATTAAAGACAGCAGAGAAATTGGCACTGAAGTGTTCATGTGATAAACAGCATAGTACAAATCAACCAGGATAGCAGCAATTTTTATGAATCACAGCATATCACTTGAAAATAAGGAAGTTAATCAATTAAACAGTGATTTACTAAGCATTTACTATATAAACAGTGATCTGTACCATGTTCTGGAGGTGACCAAAAGGTCCAGTCTGTGTGAAGTGTCACGGCAATTGAACCTGACAAAATACGCAAACAATAACTTCCATCACTATCCTATTAGTTTGTATGGCTACCATCACAAACTACCATACTGTGGGGAACTTGAACACCAGAAATTATTTGAGATCAGGTATTGGTAGAGATGCTTCCTTCTCGGGCCTCTCGCCTTGGCTTGTAGGATGACTGTCTTCTCCCTGTTTCCTCACACGATCTTCCCTCTGTATGTGTATGTGTCCTAATCTCCTGTTTATGAAGACATCAGTCTCACTGCATTAAGACCCACTCTAATGATTTCATTTGAGCTTAATCACTTCTTTCAAGACTCTATCTCCAAATATAATTACACTTTGAGGTACCAGTCATTATGACTTCAACATATGAATTTTGAGTGACACATTCATCCTGTAACAACTGTTACTACCTGGCCATGTGTCTAGTTGAGGAAGTAATTCCTATGGCAACACTGGAGAAGAAGCAACTTTGAGTCTCCTGGAATTTCTAAAGATCATTGAAGAACAAAAAATGAGGAAAAACTTAAAGCTTTGAAGGTTGGAACAAGCAAGGTTTTTTGTTGGTGTGTTTCATGTTTATGTTTTGTTTTGAAAACATTTAATGGGTTAGTAGCAATAAAACATGAGTTGGCATTGGTGAAATACAGAGTGGCAAAGATAGTGTGGAATCTGTAGGTACATGCTAAAGGCTTAGGGGAGGGAGCAAGCTCAAGGAAAGGTTTTTTGTTTGTTTGATTTTGTGTTTGTTTTTTCTTATTTCTTCTACCCCCTAAGTTAGGAAGAACTACTTGTAAAACATTCAGAAATGCTTAAGTAACATTTTCATTTAAGGATGGATTTGGTGACTTGTATTTTACAAAAAGTGCTTGTATTCAGGAGGTCTCAGACGATGTCATTTATGGCTCGGTTCCATGCATCTCTAGACATTCTTTACTAGTACCTTTATTTTTTTTAATTTCTTCTGCTATAGGAGGGCATCATCTTTATAGAGAGACTGTACAGCTCACCAACTCATTGTACTTCCAGGGATAAAGCTACAGATGGCACCGAGCCCTGCTTCTGTCAGGTCACTATTCATTTACCTGATCAGTCTACAGTCTGTCTTCTCATCAGCTGATCGATAGGTTGGCAGCTCTCTTTGGCTAAACTACTCAATTTAGGAGGATGGACTGTTGCTCTCTCATGCATTATTCAATAGAACGGGCTCGAATTCAATCCCTCCCCATCCCACCTCAGACAGAATTAATCACTCCCTCCTTCAGAATTACTGTTCTAGCTTGTACCTATGTCTATTACTGCGCTGATCACACTACCACCTTACAATTTATTTTCATGTCTTTCTCCTCTCCTAGACTAAGGACTCCTTTAACATGGGGGCTATGTAGATCTTTGTTGTCCCAACCCCAAGCACAAGGACTGACTGTTAGTCCTTCAAACACTGTTTGTTGAATGAATAAATGAATGAATGAATGAGTGAATGAGTTATATGGCTTAGCCCACTACTATAAATATAAATTGTTAGTGCTGTATAGAATACCAATATGAGTTGCACACATAGACGGTCTCAGCTGTTGAAAATTTCTTGATAGTCTTAAATCTCAATTGGCTTTGTTAAGTTGGTTTAAAACGTTGCCAACCATAAGTTATTTTCAAAGCAATAAAATAAACCTCTATGAATGAAACACTTACAGAGAATCAGAGGGTGACTTTTCATAACAGCTGGATACATATGGCTAAAACTGTACTGATTTTTGTGGCTCATGAAGGATTCAAGGTTACCTTAACTAAAATCAATCATGTACCAATAACAGAAAGTTTAATAGTTCTACCTACTTAAGAAATGCTTGATTTAATCAACTTTATTGGCCTTAACCACCAAACTATGTTAATCAATTTACATGGGTCTTTGCATTTCAAAATATTTTCAGTATAATTAAACATTTGACAAATTATATATACTATAATAACAGACATCATTAATACATTCTGAAAGACACAAAAAGCCAGCATATTTGTGCATCATTTTCCTTAGTTATAGTAGTCAATAATACCTTTTCAGTCTAAACATTTTATGTTCAGAGTGATTTGGTCGAGTCATGTCCTTTGTCCTCTTTAATTTCTGGAAAGATTTTAGAAATGGAAATATACTTTACAGCGTAGGGATCCCAGGCATGTGTGAGAAAATATTAGCTAAATATTACAATTATGTCCTGAGTTTTTTTTTTCATTTCACATGTTTAAAATTATATACTGAGATAAAGTACTTAATGTGGCAGAACAATCCTATCTTAAATTCAGACCTAACATTCTCAAACGTGGATGAATTTCTTCCCCAGAATGACACACAGCTTTGCAACCTACATGGAAACAAGGAAAAAGTCACTCTATTAGTTTCTCCTGTGAGAATGGGTTGTATCTCATCTCCTCCACAGTCATCCTCTCCACAGCATGTCAGGTAATCTTGGCAGGTCACCTAATCAAGTCAACAGAAGTTCAGTATGAATTCACTACAAACCCTAAGCTGTTGAAACTTCCTGGACAACCAAAAGGCATTTCAGATTATCTTCAATGTTTCCTCTATTACAGCAGGTGGGCAACATTAAATGTTGGCAATCGAGTGAGATTTAAATACTCTAGTACTTTTAAATTCTACTTTTATTTAATTAGACTCTGAAGGTCACATGTGGAGGATTATTACAATTCATAGTAATAAGTATGTGCAAATTGTTATACTGAGTTCTGGTAATAAGTTAAAGGCAACTCAGTAAAATCTGGACCAGAAGTAATGCTTTTTCAATAATATTTTTACCTGAGAGCTCTAAAGGTCAGTGTTAACATCTAGGTGCTTTGGTGGGATTTTATGGGTGTATATTATGGGCCAAACAAATAGCACATATAAAAGTATACCTTAATATTCTTTTATATAATTTCTCTCTCTCTGTCCCTCCCCCTCCCTCTTTCTACATATCTGTCTATATCTATCTATAGCTATCTATCTGTCTACCTACCCACCTACCTATCTACCTATCTAGATATCTTTATGTACAAGTCTTAAGATATCTGGGAAGTATTTGAGAAGAATTTGCTTTTAAACAGAATTACGAGATGAGATCTTTAATTATATAGAGATAATATATCCCTAATGTGTTTATGAACTTCATGGCACTTCCTTTTAAATTTATTTTCTTTCATTCAACTGAGATGGTATATAGAAAAATGTATAAAGGATACTCATAGGTAGTTTAGAAATATTTTCTATTCTTTATCTCTTCCCCCGAACCATTTAACACTTTTGTTCTCAACTGATTAGTTAAACTTTTTCTTCTACATTTGGTTTGATGGTTCACATAGGTTTATTTTTCTAGACCTGGGCTGCACCATGGAACTCATACAAAATATGCTACTTGTTCTGTTTCCCCTTTGTGGTGCCATATACACTTACAAGTGTTTTTAGTGGTAAACAGAAGATTAAATTTAAGAGTTACACCTCATCAACACTAAACATGGGGGAAGGACGTCTGTGGCTCTTTTCCAGGCAGCAAATTAATGCATCGCTGGCAGTGGTACTCCAAACAAGCCTTGATGCTTTTATCGACTGCCTCACCATCTCAAACACAGCCCGGTATTCAGTCAATACTTGTCAGTCCATGGGAGTCACTAATTCACTGTTGCTGTCAGCCTTCCTTATCTAATTACAAATGGGCTCCTGTTCATGAAGGTATCTCCTTAACAGAGTATACCCAGGACTGCAACTTGTTAAGAGACAATGTAATCAAAACTTTACTCTTTAAGACCCCTTCTTGTAGTCACATTATTTCCTTAATAACAGCAATGTTTTTTTTTCTGTTTTGTTTGTTATGTTTGCTCATTTGTATCTTTACAGAAAGCAACAAAGTCTATGGGAGATTTAAGATTATATATTTATGTGCAATATATAAAATTTAATGCCATTAATTCTTATTATCTTGATACTGCACAAATTTAAACTGTGACTTTTTTCCTGCCTCCTACTTTTCATTAGATATTTCTCCTGGTCTAAACATGTTCACATAAAATATTTATGATTTTTTAAATAAACAAGTTTCTTCAAAACATGAATTTTGTTAAATGCACATGTATTTGCACACCTTCATACATTAGGAAAAGAATAAAATATATTTGCATGGCACTACAGAAAAAAAAACAATTGAAAAGGAGATAAGTACATGAATCTTCTATTTAATTTTTTTCTTTGTAGGTTTATTAAGTAAACGTGCCTATAGCAATTCAATCTCTTGAGAAGTGAAAAGTTATTAGCAAGTGACCAGGAGTTTTGAAGCCTATTGTTAAGGATGGAAGGGACACTGACAAACTATACCTAAAGGCAGTTGCTAAATATTAAAGCTCTCTGAATTTTCATTATGCAACAAACAGTTTAAAAAAAGTTTTTCATATTGAGTATTTCTAAGGAATATTCTGTGGCTCATAATAATGAGAATAACTAATTTAGAAATAAAAGGAATACATATAGTAAGTAGCCACATAGTACATGTTGCTATGTACCTAGGATACAAAGTACATCACAATGAATTATTTTGGTACTATTGGCTGAGACCCAAGTCATCCACATTGATATCAGTATTCAAGCATACCGGCACCAGTGTGGAGTCTAAACAACAAGACCAGAGAGAACAAGATAAGATTTCTGTTCCAACTCAGACTCAAACTTAACATTTTGAAAGAAAAAAGATTAAATTTGCTTTTGTTATACACAGCCTTCCTATTTTCAAGATGTTTTTGCAAAGTACAAGAGAAAAAAAAAAAAGAATAGTTATATCTTTAAAAACATTAGTAAAAAAATAAAAATATTTCAAAGCAATCATGATGGGGCACCTAAGTGGCTCAGTTGGTTAAGCGTCCTACTCTTGATTTGGGCTCAGGTCCAGATCTCACAGTTTTCAGAGTTCCACCCTGTGTCAGGCTTTGTAGTAACAGCATGGAGCCTGTTTGGGATTCTCTCCATCCCTCTCTCTCTCTGCCTCTCCCCTGCTTGAGCTGTCTCTGTGTCTCTCAAAATAAATAAAATAAACTTAAAAAAAATAGAAGCAATCATGAGTCAAAAAATCTTATGCAAATTGATGGTTTTATATATACCTGGCAACAAAAAACTATATGTACATTGAGAAGGTTAAAAATTATTTCAATGAACTCGAATGGTATGTATTTGAAACACAATATTAGCTGCTCAGATTTTTAAAATGTTCCCTTTGCTGGTTCTCCTGAGCATACATTCTCAACTGTTTAATAAAGCAGAGTGTCTTTCATTAACCTGAAGAACTGAGATCAATTTCTGAGTGTGCGTTTTTGTGTCAACAGGTTTTGGAGATTTCAAATCAATGCTGTTGAGCATGAGTTGAGGGCTAACACACGAAAGAGCACATTTTCCTCTAAAATATCAAAATCTACAGGGCGCCTGGGTGGCTCAGGCAGTTAAGCATCTGACTTTGACTCAGGTCATGATCTCACGTTTTGTGGGTTCGAGCTCCATGTTGGGCTCTGTGCTGACAGCTCAGAGCCTGGAGCCTGCTTCTGATTCTGTGTCTCCCTCTCTCTCTGCCTCTCTCCTGCTTGCACTCTGTCTCTCTATCTTTCTCAAAAATAAATAATAAACATTAATTTATTTAAAAATAAAATAGGGGCGCCTGGGTGGCACAATCGGTTAAGCGTCGGACTTCAGCCAGGTCACGATCTCGCGGTCCAGGAGTTCGAGCCCCGCTTCGGGCTCTGGGCTGATGGCTCAGAGCCTGGAGCCTGTTTCCGATTCTGTGTCTCCCTCTCTCTGCCCCTCCCCCGTTCAAGCTCTGTCTCTCTCTGTCCCCAAAATAAATAAACGTTGAAAAAAAAATTAAAAATAAAATAAAATATCAACATCTACAACTGAGGCATCAACATACAGTTCTACGTGGCAGAGCTTGGAGGTATTCTAAAATCATACCCTAATTGGTGTGTTGGTAACTCCAGTTCCACAAGACAAAATGATCAGTAAATGGGCAAGATAAATATGGATTATACATTATTGAAAGGGTACGCAGCAGATATCTGCAAGGTCTGCCTTTTCCCATTGCTGTTTCCATCTTTCCTACTCCATAGTGCCCCCACCCCCACAGCCATTTCTCTTCTCCTGTCATCTTTTCTGTTGTCTTTACTCTGGAACTGATGTTAAATTTTATGTTGTTTTTAGGTTTACCTTCCATGTACCTCTTTCACATGGAAGCTCTTTACGGACAAATCTTTGTCTCTATTATCTACTGTTCTGTACGTGACATTGTAGATGCTCACTATATATTTAGCTGAATAAATGTGTTAGAAAACATTGAAGGGATTGCAGAAAATCAGATGACAAATGCAATACTCCTTTTACCCATTTGCATTCATATTTATGAATGAAAGGGAAGTCTATGTTGATTAACTGGAAAGTATGAAGGCAAATTACTTACCAATTCATCCCCAGTCTTTGTAGGGTATATGTATGGCGTTTCTATCCTCTTTCCTACTGATTACAAATCTAATTTTTAATATACATGATTAATCAGAAAAATGGAAAGCTACACTGAAAACATCACCAACAAAATGTAAACGATCATATTATTATAGGAAACTATCATATGAATAAATAAAAAAAATATTATTTGGTGTTTAAAACAGATAGGTTTTTAGAACCAAAGGGCAGAATGAAGAGTGTATCTTTTACTGGTCTGGTTAGATGAAACAAACAAACAAACAAACACTTTTAGAGGCTTTAGACTTAAAACCTGTTAAATGCAAAGGTATTTTGGCTGCTTTTTTATATTTTCCAGTATAATCAATGAGATATATCCAAAGTTTTAAGATACAGTGAAGTGAAAGTAAACAAATAGTATGTCACCAAAATTGACATCTGTTTGAACTACGTTTGTGTATCTTACGGATTTTTGAGCCGAGTACTTAAAGAAGTCACAAAACATATTACCTATAGTATATTCAAAGATATACTTTGCAAATAAGGAAACTAAATTATTTTTGTCCCAAAGGAGATAGAAGTTGATTGAATACACCACAAGGGAGTGGCAGGTAGCACAGGACAGACTATTTGCCATTTTTGTTGTTTTTGATGTGGAGGGTGTCAAGTTTGTGTTTCTGTTTCCCAGTTTTGGTCAGATTCTCAGCCTTGAATGTGGAAGTTCTACTTAATAAAGGTAAACCATAGTTCACCAAAATAAGATGGCACATACTTCTGGATCAAAATTCATTCTGATAGTTTGAACATAATGCAATTTATTCCTAAGAAAATGAAGAACTTATTTTCATTAATCTAAAATATTTTTTTTATGTTTAAGTATGTGTGGATATAGTTAAGATCCACAGGTTTTTGTCAGCAGAGATAAAGAATAATAAATTGATAAAATGGGAAAAGAAAAAAAAAAACAACAGGGACACCTGGGTGGCTCAGTCGGTTAAGAGTCCAACTTTGGCTCAGGTCATGATCTCACAGTTCATGGGTACAAGCCCTGCATCGGGCTCTGTGCTGACAGCTCAGAGCCTGGAGCCTGCTTCAGATGCTATGTCTTCCTCTCTCTCTCCCCTTCCCCCACTCACACTTTGTCTCTCTCTCTCTCCCCCCCATTTAAAAAATGGGAAAAAAAGTACATCTTGGTCTTACTTTATAATGAAATATGCTTCTGAAATGCTGTGTATAAGATAGTTTATAAAACGTTATATTTCTCCATTGGCTTGCATTATAATTTTAAAGATGTTTGAAACTTAATAAAAAATATAAACTCTAAAATTTACTTTAATGATTATGTGTTTATAAACAAATAGTCTAAAGACACACAAACCCTGAAAGTATTCAAACTGACAATCTGTCCACATAAACATCATATACTATTTATTAGGCATTCTCACTGGCTTATTCTTTTTTTTAAATTAATTTTCTTAATGCTGTATTTACTTTTGAGACAAAGAGAGAGACACTGAGAGAGACAGAGAGAGAGCATGAACATGAACATGAGTGGGGGAAGGCCAGAGATAGAGGCAGAATCTGAAACAGGCTCCAGGCTCTGAGCTGTCAAGCACAGAGCCCTACATGGGACTTGACCTCACAAACCATGAGATCATGACTTGAGACAAAGTAAGATGCTTAACCAACCGAGTCACCAGGTGCCCCTTCACTGGCTTATTCTTATTTAAGCAGTCAATCTCTGTCCATCATTCTTCAGGGTCTCAGTACTGATCACTAACTGAAGGCTATTTCTTTACAGACTTTGGTAAAAGTAAACACTCTATTCTCAGCTCTGAAGTATATGAAATTTGACCACTTCCTGCTTCTTCAAAGTCTCTTTCTTTTCATTATTTATGACTCCCCAGATTCATTCAACCTTTTGGAGTTCTCCTTTCCTATTCCTTCTATTGCTCTTGCTACCTGCTACCTAAATGTAAGTGCCACTGCAAGCTAATTCTCAGCCTTCTCTCTCTCTCTTATTTTTTCTGTACTTTATTCTTTCATGATTCCATCAACTCAATAGTGTCAACTTCCTCTAACTAGATGATTCCAAAGACTATTTTCTGCCACTGACTTTTCTCCTACTTATGGAATGACATTTCCAAATTTGTATCTGGGTTCCCCATTAATATCTCAGACTTAACAGGTACCAAGCCAGATATCACCCAAATCCCATTGTCTTCCTGATATTCCAGTTTTCACCAATGGCTGTTCTATATTCTCATTATGAATTTAAAGTCTTGAGTCATATCTTTCCACCTTACCTTTGATCCTATGGTCCATGACTATTCCAGCTCACAAATCCTCTAAATTCTACCTAAACTATTCTGACAAATATATCTCCTTCCCATTCCACTATCACCTTCCTGATTTAGGCTTCATGGTTTCTCATCCACACTACTGTAATAGCTTCCAAATGATTGTCCATGTTATCAATGTTTTCTGCTTCAATTTCTCCTACAATTGCTAACATGTAGGCCCAGAACTGTCACTTCATGTTCAAAATGTTTGATAACCCCTCATTATACACTAATTACATTAAGTCAGAATTTTTGAGTCTAGAATTCAAGAACCTCTGTGATATAGTTCCAACCTACATTTCTGTTCTTATTTCATGCTACTTCCCTTTAGATGCTTCACATACAAAAAAGTAAAATATATATGTATATACATACATATGTGTATATATCTCAGGCAAGTTTTTAATCTCTCTATGACTCACTTTCCACATCTGTAGAATAGAAACAGTAATAGACCTTTTCATACAGTGTGAAAAATAGATGCATTGTTAATTCAAACCATTAAGACTTTGTGACTCACTGTATGCTTCAGGTATTAAAAGTGAGTTATAATTGAGGTACCCGGGTGGCTCAGTTGGTTAAGCATCTGACTCTTGTTTTTGTCTCAGGTCATGATCCCACACTTTGTGAGTTCAAGCCCCACATCAGGCTTTGTGCTGACAGTGCAGAACCTGCTTGGGATTTTCTCTCTCTGCCCCTTCACCACTCTCTCTCTCTCTCAAAATAAATAAATAAATAAATACATAAATAAACACATAAATAAATACATAAGTGAGTGAGTTATAGTTAAAATATTTCATGATGATCATTAGTAGTATTTTATGTTTTGGCAGGCTTTAAAATGTTACTATTTAAGGATATCTTCAAATGGCACTGTCTTTTGAGGCCTTTTAATTTTCCAAAACTAAATTTATTTTTTTCTAAGAAATCTTACAGATTTTTTTTTAATTTATCTATATTGTTCTGTGTTTGGCATGGATGAGAGGTGGGTATGTTTCTATTTTAAGGATGATTCAATAAAGAGTGAAATTCCAGAAAGAATGGATATGTGTGAGGTATAGAATGGGAGTAAATGAAAATCATAAACATAACTAGATAGGTTAGCCTTAGGCAAGAGTCAGAACAGAGCCAGAGAGATAAGGATAAATGAAGGTTTGGAGCAATCTTTAGATAAACAGAGAAAAACTTAAATAAGTCACCTAATAACTACATATTTCTTCATGAAATTCAGGTTGAAGTTATCCTCTAAGGTGGTATGAGAGGAGGGGAGATCCACAGGAATGAATCAGTTTAAAAAAAAATTAAAAAAAATAAACATTATAGGCTGAGTTGAAATGTTTTGATTTAAATGCTTTTCAATTTAAATCTATTAATGGAGGTTAATAGTTTCTGGATTGTATAAAGAAATCTCTTCTCCTTTGCGAGACTAATTTATATTATTTTAAAATTTCAAAACATTTTAATTGTTCTCTATGCTTGAGGCAAAGCTAATTAATATGTAAGTCTTACTTAAAATTCACAATTAGAAGGATTTTCTCAGTCAATTGACACTATAGGGATGGCACACCTATGACCCAGTTAATATTTTGGTTAAAAGGTGTAATAACTTTATAAAATACCTACTGTAGGAAACCTAGCTTGAGGATAGAATTCTACTCATGAGGGAAAAAAAATGAGTGATAAATGAAGAGTCTGGAATGCAGTGCTGAGGATTAGGGTTATTCTTTCATTCTTTCTTATACTTGTAAATAAATAAATAAAAAGATGTGAAAAGTTGGGGATATATCACACACGAACTTTTAAAATGCCTAAGTCATTGTATATCACAATGAGAAGATAGAGCATGCCAGATGGTAGGTGTTTGGAATCAAGAGCAATTTCCCTTATGGTCAATTCTAAAACAACAAAGGTTGTAGTTTCTAATCTCAAGAGAATTGAAGGAGATAATATTCCCTCTCTGTAACCATGAGGCCTTCTAAGACCCTTCAGATATGATATCTCCAGAAACAAAATATGCATTGCTAAATGATTACAAAAATGTTTTTGAAATGATTAAATATTAATAATGCTTTAGAATAAATGGATATACACATGCTTTCTATGTAAAAATAAATAAATAAATAACAATGTCAGACCTGTGTTAGTATGGATGGATGGATGCATAGATAGATAGATAGATAGATAGATAGATAGATTTCATTTGTTTCATTATTTCATTTCTTATGGAAACTCTTTGAGATGGGCATTAATATCCCTACTTTACAAATAAGGAAATTGGGGGTCATAATAGTTCAAGTAACTTACCCATGATCAGATGTTTTTATGTAGCCAAGTAAAGCCTCTCTGACTCTAAATCTAAGTCTTTGTATTACATATGTGAAAGGAAACAAAATGAGGAATAAAAAATAGCCCTAAAATATCAAGGTCATTTCTTGTTTCCGAAGCAATACACTTGCCAGGTTGTTAATTGGAAAAAAAAAATAATGGCATGGAAACTTTTCATGAAACCTGAGCACTCTCCTGGCATTGAAAAAATACATATGTATTATAATACATAAAGATTTTAAAAATAAATATTTGGCAGTCAGGTTTCCAATCAAACTTCTAAATGATATATCATTATAACAGAGGCTTAAATATATAAAAATTGCTAACGTACTATCTATTCTTAAAATCTACTTATATCTTCTAAATAGCTTTTCTTCCTTTACAAAATGTCCTGAACTTCCAAAGTCTTTAAACCTATGGGCCACGCTCTCTAAATTATGGGTGGCTCTTCCTAGGGATTGATTCTGCCTTGTTGATTTACCTTGTCTATCTACCTGACATCTCCACTCCATTCAGAGTTCATTGAATGCAAACATTCTTCTGATTAATGGCTAATTTATTATTTGCCTTGCAAATGTTTATCTGCTGGGAAATGGGATAAATACTTCAGTTCTGACAAGTAGGAGGGCCACTATTTTCGTCCTGATGGAATGGTCAGTTGATGGCATCCCAGAGGACTTGTGCCCTGCCTTGGTTTTCTGAGACAATCTTCTGAAAAGCTGAGTATCTATTTTTAATGAGTGCAATGGAAAATCAATTAGCCGGTGGTTTATGAGAGGAAATTAAGATAACTTTTGTACACCATCTAACAAGCCCTAACAGAAATAACCTCCATATGCAATCACTTGACAGTATTGTAACCTACTTACGTAAAATAAAAGGACACCACCAAAACCATAGACTTGTCTATATATTTACCAATCTTGAAAATAGCATCACTGAAAGCGCTTAAAAGAATACATACACATATAGATACTTAAAATTTTAAAACCAAAAACAAAATAGGCAAATATGAAAATGTTAACAATGTTTTCCTGTCAATGGTAGGTAATTATTTTCATAATTTGCACATTTTAATATCTAATTCTATAAAAGAACATTCCTTTTAGATCACATAAAAAGGGGCACCTGGGTGGCTTAGTCAGTTGAGTGTCCAACTCTTGGTTTCAGCTCAGGGCATGATCTCACACTTCATGAGTTCAAACCCCACGTTGGGCTCTATGCTGAAAGGGCAGAGCCTGCTTTGGGATTTCTCTCTCCTTTTCTCTCTGCCCCTCCCAGGCTTTCTCTCTCTCTCTCTTTCTCTCTCTTCCTTTTTCTCAATAAATAAATAAATAAATAAATAAATAAATAAATAAATTAAAAAAAACATAAAAAAATCATATAAATCATATTTAAGAACATATTTCTCACAAAGAAAAATTACATCACAGATGGTAGAAAACTAACATTATATATTGAATTATTTTCATCTCTACAGTGACCAGTTCTGTAGAAAGCAACTCTCATGAGGCAATTGAGTAAAAGCCTAGAAAGTATTCCCAATGTATCCTTCTTG
The DNA here is from genome assembly GCF_016509475.1 of Prionailurus bengalensis. Classification (NCBI taxonomy): domain Eukaryota; kingdom Metazoa; phylum Chordata; class Mammalia; order Carnivora; family Felidae; genus Prionailurus; species Prionailurus bengalensis. The sequence continues at coordinate 30,735,623 of NC_057350.1, read as the reverse complement.
TTGAGAAGTAGACAAAAATGTGTTTATCTATGTATTTACAGGTATTTCCCCTTTGATGTTAAGATTATCTGCAGTGGAGAAAATTTTCTAATTCGTACAAAACAAAAATACCTGTAAATTTGACTGTGTAAAACCATACTCATTGTGAACTTTTCCAGTCAAATTCCAGGAGAATATAGTAAATTTATGAAATGCCTAGCCTGAATATAATAAAATTAAACACATGAAATTTATGAATTAATACAAAGAAAAATCTTTTTCTGAGGAAAAAAAATACAATTAATTGGCAATTCCCACGCTCCAGGTAGTCTGACTAGTTTAGGTGTTAGCTTTTCTACAACTAAATATAGGCATTGGAAATATCATTCTTTATCTTTAAACTTGTTTGAAATTATTATACAAACCCAGGCACCTGGGTGGCTCAGTTGGTTAAGCATCTGACTCTTGATTTCAGCTCATGTCATGATCCCATGGTCTGTGAGTTCAAGCCCCGCTATGCTGATAGCTCAGGGACTGCTTGGGATTCTCTCTCTCTCTCTCTCTCTCTCTCTCTCTATCAAAATAAATAAACTTTAATAATGAAATTATTAAACAATAGGACAAAAAGAAAGGGAAAGATGAACCTTTATAGAAAATTCAGAAGTTAGGTACATGTACTACATACCCTACCCAGAACTTAAATGATGCATTTTTGAAAAACTGATAGAGGTTAGTATTTCATTCTGATACTGATTCAATGCAATTCAAAAGTTGTACATTTGGACTTTGGCCAATAACATGAGACCAGGAGGAAAAGTCATAAAAGTTATCTTAACTCATGAAATATACTACAAATGTAACTATTTCTAAAGAATAAAAATTTGCCTTTCAAACCCATCTGAATTCTCCAGAGTCTATTTTATTTAGAAAAAATAAGCAAAAATGTGTTTTTTTTTCTGATATTAACTCTCAAACAAATAATGCCAACAACTCATGCTCTCCCCCCCACCCCACCCCCAAATTCCATGATTAATTTTCTAAGCAGGATGAGGCAGTGTCCATGTTACATCAGAGGTAAAGGCAATGTGCTGTGGCCTTGTTATTCAGACATCATATATGTAACCAGTCCTGACAACTGCTGATTATATCTTTTTTACAGAAGTGCTTTCCTCTTTTTTTGTTTGCCAGTTATATCCTCTAGTGTATATGCCAGTGCAGGCAATGTCCCATCACTGGTAATTGTCACTGGGCTGTCTGTCAGTGACGAGGAGAAAAGGGTGACAGCCTTGACATCACACCAATCATCCCTCTGGAAAATTGATATTGTCCTTCCCAGTAAACAACAGCTCAAGAATCGACCAGTCTCACCGGCACATCCCTGAACAATCAGCTTCCATTAAGGGCAGAAGCCACACATTTATCCCACCGCAGTTCAATCAATAGGCAATGGACTTTTTCTGTCCCTTGTAAGCACTCTCTACTTGTATTCTACACTTAATACCCCCCAATTATAAACACCTTGTGGTCCTCGTTTGCTTCACTAAAATCCCCAGTAAGATTTAAGACGTCAATTTGGGAGGTGGTAGAGAAATCCCCAATGTGTATTAAATATTTTATTTTTAATGTCATTACTATGCAAACATTGGAGAGACACAAATTTCTGCCCATGTAGATTTCTGCCTTGCCAAATTTTTAAAATATTTGCCATAACCTTACGTCTCTAAAAGCTGGAGGATCATACTGTGCTATTTACATGTAAAACATAGTTACAACAAAATGAAACCGGATAACAGTCCAGTTGATTCAGGCATGGCTTTCTAGTAAAGTGATATGTGCTTCACAGGGAAGTACATATTTTTTTTAATAAAAAAAAAGCAATTGTTACTGACCTCATGGCAATGGTGACATTCTGATTAATGTTCAAAGTATTCCAAATGCCTAACTCACAGATACTGAAGGATTCTTATTATTGAAAATGCTTTACAGTATTAATTATAATACAAGACCATTAAGTGCACTATTTTATCAGTGATTACAAATACATGTAATTAGATTTGCATTGATACATTTATATACTCACTTTCTTTCACAAAAGAAATACACTTGGGGATTGTTTTAGGTTGTATACCCAATGACTTTAAGGAGATTCTAGGATTTTAGGCATAAATAAAAACAACCTTGTCCATAATGACAGTGGTTTAATAATATATAGGCAGCCACCCAGATAATACCACCTAGGCAGAATATGAGAGTAGATAGAGAAAAGACAGAATTCAGCGACAGCTGACAGAGAATGTACACTCTTTAAAAGGTGACAGGTGTCAGCTCTGGAGGGAAGGCAGTGGCTGAAGGATCATGCCAGAACACTCACTTGCTGATTTATGAAGCTTCCCTGGTGTCAGTCTGGGAGCATGATGTGCTGCTCTATTTCCGGACCAGAGTTAGGTACAAAGGAAGGAACCAGTGAGGGAAGCCCATCACTGTCAGATCCCACCCCACCCCTTGGAGCCTCTGGGAAAACTGCGGTGGGGAGGCTTCTGCTCAACTCCCACCCCCTTTGTGGGGAACTGTGGCTGTTTCCCTTGTAATCGCCACCTTTTTGGCACACTTTTAACTCATGAACTACCTTCTTGAAGTGACCTTTACCTTTAGAATTAAAAAGAAAGGGGAAAAAAAAAGGTGAACATCAAGGCAGATTACTAACCTGGGTTTCCAGTTTAAGCACAGTCATAGATAACAGAGAAAAGTTTTCACTGAAATAGTATAGATAAGTAGGTTTGATTTACAGGTAAACAAAAAAAAGGAATTTTAAGAAACAGTGTTCACAAAAGTCCAACCATATATACCAATATTCCATTCAGCATATGAAATTTTTAATAATATCAATGGAAACATTTTTACAGGGGTTTAAATCCAATTCTGATACCTAGTAAGTCAGGAGTCTTATGATCTCTTTTTTTTTTTAATGTTTATTGATTTTTGAGAGACAGAGACAGAGTGCAAGCAGGCGGTGGGGCAGAGAGAGAGGGAACACAGAATCCGAAGCAGGCTCCAGGCTCTGAGCTGTCAGCACAGAGCCCGACGTGGGGCTCAAACTGATGAGCCATAGATCATGACCTGAGCCGAAGTCAGACACTTAAATGACTGAGCCACCCAGGCACCCCCTTTTTTTTTCTTTCCTAAAAGGAACTTTATTTTCTAAAAGAACTCCTGTCTAGTAGATAATAATAAAGATTCATTAAAGCATGGAAGACAAAAAATGAAACAAAAGGCCATTTTAGTCATGGTATCTGAAACATCCCATTAAGAATGCTAAAAAAAAAAAAAAAAAAAAGCTAAGTGTACAAGTATCCAGGTGAAGTTTTAAAACTAAGAGATTGTTGAACACTTTACCTGGAACCTAGTCTAATGATTTGTTTATGACCTCAGTGGACACATCTAATGATTTGTTCATGAGTTTAATGGACACAGACATATATTTTATATATTCACATTTGTTTAGAAGATGGAATCTGAATGTTTCCCATTTGTATATGTACAGGTACAATGAGAATATTGTAGGGGGCGTCTGGGTGACTCCATTGGTTAAGGTCCGACTTTGGGTCAGGTCATGATCTCACGGTTCGTGGGTTCCAGCCCCACATCGGGCTCTGTGCTGACAGCTCGGAGCCTGGAGCCTGCTTTGGATTCTGTGTTTCCCTCTCTCTCTGCCCCTCCCCTGTTTGCACTCATGTCTCTCTCTCTTTCTTTCTCTCAAAAATAAACAAATATTTAAAAAATTTTAAAAAGAACATTATACACATGGAGAGAGTAAAAATCCTTATTCTTTGCTCATTTAATCCTCTCCTTTGAATACTGGAAATGAAATCACTGTTCCCATTTTCTGGTAGCACTTAAAAACAAAACACACTTGGCAGAAAAACAGTTGTCTAAACCTGGGAGAAAACATTTGCATATATGAGAATGGACAATTCTGCACACTCCAGCACCAATTTTGTCCTTCCTTGAAATGGATTCTGATGTTCCTCAAAATGATACAGGCAGGACTCCAAGTGGTGAGAAGCAAAGGGAACTCTCTGGGAGGGAGAAACTGGATCCATTTGTTTATTCAATCATGAAAATGTTCTCCAATTGAACAGACTTTTTTGCTGTTGTTTTGTTTTGTTTTGTTTTTCATTCCCTGCTATGGCTTACATAAGCTACAGCAAATAATCACAACTGCATGTTATATGTTATAAAGATATAGCATTCCAATGATATATCCACACACATTACTATGATATAAACACATCACTCTAAGAGTGTGGGGAATGTAACCTGTTCTAATAGCTCCACTGTCTGAGTCTCTATGATTAAGGAAATGAGAAAAGAAAGATCAAAATTTCAAATCGGACTTGCTATTTCCTGTTTTTCCTGCAAGTTTTTAAAGCTACAAATTCACACATGTAATTGAGTAGAAAAATACTCCCAATAGAGGACAGATAACTCCATATAAAGGATTACATAGTGACATTTCTTTTCACTGGAGACAGTCAAGACTAGCATCAAGATTAAGAACCATACTGGTTACACAGCCATTCTGCCATTGCCTTTATCATGTCTGGGGATAGGAGGTATGGTAAGCAAAATTCTTGAAGGTTTATTGTTGTCAGACACAGGTATAGTGATGGAATGCCAAGCCACTGGGAAGTTCACTGCACCCTCAGCTTTTTACCAAAGGGATACAATCAATACCTTAATGGGGATGTTTGGAATCAACCTTTTGAGAACCAAACTGGCACATTACAACACTTTTCCAGGCTAAGCACTGAGTTCATTTCCTTTTCTCATTTGAATTACAAATCCCATTCCTCTGATCAAAATGAAGACTGGTTTCTCATTTACAAGCTCAGAGTTTTGCTCTGTTAATGTTTTACAGGGAACAGTAAAGTTAATGCAGCAGCGAAACATCATGTCACCCTTCTTTGTAGATAACTAGAGAGGTTTCCATATTCCAATAATTCTGAAGGAAGTGGCACAGAATCTACCATAAAAACATAACAAACTTGTGAAGTGAGAAGATCCAAGACATCTTCATAAAATCATAAAATCTTAAAAATATATCCACTACTGTAACAATGCTAGTATACTCCACAAATGTGTTATATTATCTAAAGCGTCATACTTCCCTAAAATCTAAGCATGACACAGAAAATGAAGTGATTATTGAAGGGTATAGAAAGACACGTATATATTTATGAAATGAAATACAGTTGGCCCTTGAACAATACGTTCAAGGTTGGAACTACGTGGGCCCACTTATATGCAAACTTTTTACAGCACAGGACTGTAAATGCACATTCTCTCCCTTATGATGCTTTAAATAATATTTCCTCTTCTCTAGCTCTACATATAATATACAAAATATGTGCTAATTGTTTTTTTTTAATGTTATCAGTAGGACTTCTGGACCACAGAAGGCTATATGTAATTAAGCTTGGAGAAAGTCCTAAGTTATACACGTTTTCATTTGCACGGGGTGCTGGTGCCCCTAACCCCCATGTTTTTTAAGGGTCAACTATACATAGGAAAATAACACATATATAACTTTAACTGTCACTCTAGTAGCCCCTCTTATACTTAGAACTCAAGGAAAGAAGAAAAGTTCTCAAGTGGCCTGTGGGGTATACAACAGAGAGTATACTTGATGGTGTGAGGCCAGCCAGCTCTTCAAAAACTGTTTTAACTGCTTGGAAATTTAAATTAGACAAGTTGTATAGAATTATTATAGCATAGATTCAAATCTGAATGTTCTGAAATTCAATTCAGAACATAACTGTGCATAGAATATTCAAAAGAATGTAGGAATAATTGCTATTCTACCCAACGCAGTAAATGGCAAAGTATTGATATAATGGTCTATTCCATAGTAGTAACACTAATTTCAAATATGGTATCATGGTCATACATAATGTTTATATAAAAATAATAGAATTTTAGCAATCGAAAGGAATCTAATCAATTCATTTCAAAGATGAGGAAGTTAAAGTCTAAAAAGACCAACACATTTCCCCAAGTTCACATAGTTTGTAACAGAGTTGGACATGGGTTTTTCTACCTGGAAATCGAATGAACTTATCACCAGGTCACTTATTTATTACCTCATAGGGACCAGATACTAAATTAGATTTTTAAAAGAAAAAAAATTAAAAGACCATAAATACTAATTAGTCCAAATTTGTAACTTTTTCTCTAAGACCTAAGTATATATGAGACGTCTTTCTATAATACATCTGGCTTGGACTCCTCAAAAATTTTTGTGTTGTGAAAAATAAACAAAAATGCTTAGAAAACAATCAACATGAAGAGATAGAGAAAAAAGAGAATAAAAAAAAAATAAAGCCTGATCTTAACTTGGATCTTGTACCAAAAGTAATAATGCATATAAATAGAGTAATTGGGAATATTTGGCTATAATGGTGTTGTATCAATATTCAGTTTTTGAGTATGAAAACGTTTTTGAGATCATGTAGGAGAATGTTCTTATTCCTAGGAGATGCATGCCAGAGTACTTATTGATAAAGTGTCACTATCCATAAGTAGCGTTCAAATGGTATCTATATATAAAGAGATAAGGGGACTTTGGCAATATTTGTTAACATTTTATAATACATATTTATTTGTTGATATTTTATTGGCTATTTATTTATTCAAATATTTATTAATATTTAGTTTATACACTAATATTACAACTTTTTTATATATTAATTTTTTTTTTTCAAAACAGGAAAGTGGGGATAAAATAAGACTCAACCTCTGAAGGCAGAAGTCAGGACACCTATTTGGGTGCTGGTTACACAGGTTTGCTCAGTTTCTAAAAATCCATCAGATTGAATATGTGTGAATTATTTTTTACTTTTCTTCATGCGTGTTATAATTTAGCTAAATTTACAAAAACATAGGAATCAGGCAATACGGAAAACTCATAAATGTACTAACACATTATCACTGATGTTTTAAAATGTTCTCAAGCTGGCCTAATTCTTTAAATATGTAAATTAAATGTGTGGAGACACAAAATGTCTCCAATTGCCACAGTGATAATAAAAAGAGTTGTTTATTTTTCATTTTCCATATCTGGTAATGTTCTTACACAAATTCCACGTACCATTTTTATTTTTATTTATTTATTTTAGACAATTGTAGATTCATATGCAGTTATAAGAAACGATATAAAGAGATGCTATGGACCCTTGACCTAGTTTCCATCAATGGTCACATGTTGAAAAATTATAGTACAATATCACAACTAGAATATTCACATCCAAATACTATTTTATCTATATGTTTCTGTATTAGAGTAGATTCTCTTTACAGGCAATGGGGAACTGATGAAATATCTAGTTGAATTCAAATATATTCATCCTAAGAAGAAAACAATTCTGTGTGCATATGAATATATCTGTATTTACCTATAGACATACAGGCATGCATATAGATAGGTATCTAGCTATCTATCTATCCTTCAAGAGAAACCATTTTTGGTAATGCCAAAAATAAATCTGAAACATATACAATTGTTTTAAATAAATGTAAGACATGTAAATTTATAAACCCCCAAAACAATTTTCTTTAGCTCCTATTATATGCCCCAGACCATGTAATACTTACATGTTTGTATTACATGTAAGTTGTTTAACAAAAATGAGCTGTCACTTGAGAAAACAGATATTAAACAAATGAACACGCAGATATAATTTCAAATTATGAAAAATATTATAATGTGAAATGACAGGGTACTATGAAGAAAAATAGCAGGAGAACTCTAAGGAATGTCAAAGTATAGCTGATCACCGTAAGTAAGGAGTTTTATAATATACAACATTGTGAAATGAATGGCCCAGAACACAATATATGTCATTGGCTTATTGTAATCTCTGTAAGTTAATAACAGTGTAATGATTTGCAGGATTGCTGTCAGAGTCAGCTAGACCTCTCCATTACAGCAATGATGAACTCTCATTCTTTGATATTTGTGGATGATTTATATACTGTAAAATAACATTTGTGAAATCTATGTCTGGGTTCTTTACTCCTATCGTGTGTGTACATGGCAAGAAGAGTATTTTTATTATATACATTTTCAAAGCCAGGGGACATTGTTGACATTGGGAAAGGCAAAAACATCGTACATATTGAAAAGAAGCAAAATTTGTAAGACCACCTCTACTGAAATCTCCAACGTAATAACTCTCAAGACTGAATTGGAGGATTTTGAGTGTCTTCCACATCTACTGTCAATCTCCACCCCTTCCCTCACACATCCTGATCCAATGCTTTAAATCCTCTCCAGGCTTACTAGAGAAAAAGGGAAATGTATACTGTTTGTAAATGATAAGTTATATGATTCATGTAGGAGGGAGATTGTTTTTAATGTTTTATGCCGCATCACTTTTTTTAAAAATTTTTTTTAACATTTATTTATTTTTGAGACAGAGAGAGACAGAGCATGAACGGGGGGAGGGCCAGAGAGAGAGGGAGACACAGAATCTGAAGCAGGCTCCAGGCTCTGAGCTGTCAACACAGAGCCTGATGCGGGGCTCGAACTCACGGACCGTGAGATGGTGACCTGAGTGAAGTCGGACGCTCAACCGACTGAGCCACCCAGGCGCCCCTATGCCGCATCACTTTTAATCAGGGAGAGAGTGACACACAGGCAGGTATATACTGTTTTCATTAGCAACATTTCAAGAATTCATTAAGACACTAAACTTGGCATCTATAAGATGGTACTTTTGGATCTTACCTGTGGAAATACTATTGTTTATCAGTTGAAAGTTATTTTAATTAAATGCAGAAGACAATGGTAGCTGTTTTCCTAACACAATAATTAATGTAGTATATCTAGATATGTAATATCAATGTTTGTTAAGCCATGTATTATTTTAATATCCATCTTCTGGGGCACCTGGGTGGCACAGTTGGGTAAGCCTCTGACTTCGGCTTAGGTCATGATCACACAGTTCCTGAGCTCGAGCTCCATGTCGGGCTCTGTGCTGACAGTCCAGAGCCTGGAGCCTGCTTTGGATTCTGTGTCTCCCTCTCTCTATCTATCTGTCCCTTCCCCACTCACACTGTCTTTCACTGTCTCTCAAAAATAAACATTGAAAAAAAAATTAAAAATATCCATCTTCTAACTAGAATTATATATTTTTAAAGCACCCCAAAATTTAAAAACCTGTACCATGAAAACAAAAATATAAAAATATATATTGTGTTATTACTGGTACAGACATAATATTTATTCTGAAACTGCTTTGTTGTGTTTTTTTTCTTTTTAGCTATTCTATTTTGCAGACTATGCTTTCTGCCATATGTCCTCTTTTTGTGATATTGGAGAGCTACGACTTAAGAAAGTTTGTAAATGTCCTAAGTTAAAACTCAGGATTTTAACTCTCAAGTTGTTATACACTGAATGTGAGAAGACATGAATTACATCTATATCTTCTTTAGAAAGAGATTTTTTTTATTGGTACAATTGAATTTGCAATAGAGAAGTTTTGTTCCTATATTACTTTCAGACCACAACTTTGTATATAATTTGGATCAAGTTACTAATTTGACAATCATTTGGAATATTCTTGTGCAGAAATAACTACATATTTCAGTAAAAAAAAAAAAACATGACAGCAGAGAATGGGATGAGAAACAATAGGACGGAGGCAGAAAAGAATTAAAAAAAAAAAACCTGAATGATTGTTGCCTGTCACAAGAGAAACAAAGAGAAGATGTATTTTTAGAAAATACATGGGAGTGAATGAAAGCTAGAGTATTAATTAATTTTCAGATTGAATTCTTTTTTATTTCTGAATCTGATTTCTTAAGAGGAGCCAAAAATAGAATACCTTTGGGCCATATTTCAGAAAATGAAAGCACATTGCTATGGAATCACTATCTAAATAAACAAAGTTCAACTACTTTACTTCTGTCATGTTATGAACAAGTATAGGAGGTTAATTACTCTGAAAAAGAAAATAACTAATAATCTTTTAACCTTACTTTTTCATATCAACTAACGACTGTATACACATACTTGTCCTTAATAAAGAGTTGAAACATTTCTTGAAGAGTGGTCACTAGGAACCTTTAACACTATGTTAACAACGGTGACACCATAGTCAAATGAAACCTGTATCTAGCTCCATATGCAAATGAAGCACCATAAAAATGGTGCTGAGGTTGCATTTTATGGAAGATGGAATCTTGTGTTGCAGATGCAAAAATCCAATTCCAAATACATAATTATTATTACGGTCATAATGCGTGTTTCTCAACACCTAAACAAACAACTAAAACCCCCTGGGATTGAGATGCCCTAGGCAGTCATGCTCCATTGGCTCTATCTTTCTGAGAAGTGCAGACCATGAAGCTTACAGGAAGGGAGGGTTGTAATTAGCAGCTTCTTCCAACCCACTGGAGTTCTCCTTCTTTTACCTATCTGTGTAACCAGTTAACCATTCAGTCAGAAAGGATGCTTTAATAACACTTTACATATTCCAATGCGTATTCTAATAGGAAATTGGGAAAGTTATCATAGCAGTAAATTATTCTTCAGGAGACCGAATTTACAATACAAGCCATTCAAGATCAACATACAGTTTCACATTCAAGTTCTACTTTTTAGTTTAAAATTACAGTATCAGTATTTCTTGAGGTCAATATAAACTGTAACTCCTATGTAATTACGTACCAAGAATGCAGTCATTATGTTTGGTATGTAACGTGAAGTAGCATTACTATAGCTGTAGTTCAAATATATTTTCTGTACCACATGTTGGCGACTCTTCACGTCTGAACTGCATGGCATACCCCAGAAATATCCTGAAGAGCTACATCCTAATTACTGAACTAAGTTACATATATCAGTTTGTAAAATGAAGTAATTCGGGTAAATAAATAATTGGACTTCTTTTTTTTTTTTTCATTGTATCAGCATCTTCAATTTCTGGGGCTATATTATTAAATAAGTGTTTTTCAGTAGTAAAAGAAATGGCTAATGCATCTAACACATTAATCCACTAAAAATACCTCAAGATCATGTAAACAGAATAACATAAATAATGTGTGCCCTACAAAAATAGCTTCACAGTCGGTAAGGAAAAAGTATTTCTCAAGACAAGCCTTATACAAATAACTGTGTCAGTATATTTTTCAAGTTAAGTGTTAAAATTTCTGAAAACTTTTATTCCCCTTCATACATAAAATTGCTGTCATAGGTAAAGGGCTTTCCTAATCACTGGGAAAGCACATCTATACTTACTTAGGAAATAAGTAAGTTTTCCATAAAATATATGAAAAAGTATGCCTGTGTTTTTGCCCTTCACAATTACTATTAAGATAATAATCAGAGAAGGTACAGTTTACATTCTATATTAGTGTCCATAATAGACACACACACAAATGTGTTATCTCTGGTTAAATCTACATTTTTCTCTTTATTCTTTATCTTCTTTTTCTTTTTTTTTTTTTTAATTTTTTTTCAACGTTTTTTATTTATTTTTGGGACAGAGAGAGACAGAGCATGAATGGGGGAGGGGCAGAGAGAGAGGGAGACACAGAATCGGAAACAGGCTCCAGGCTCTGAGCCATCAGCCCAGAGCCGGACGTGGGGCTCGAACTCACAGACCGCGAGATCATGACCTGGCTGAAGTCGGACGCTTAACCGACTGCGCCACCCAGGCGCCCCTATCTTCTTTTTCTTATAACTAATTCCCACACTAATGAAGTTGTGGGGGGCTAATTTTAGAAGAAACATAGAACCAGTATAACATGATATATTATTGGCAAAAAAAAAAGTTTACAATTTAATCCCACTGTTGAAGAACTTAAAATATAAAGGATAAGAGTAAGTTTAAACATTTTAAATATAGCCCATCAGTTCTCTCAGATGAAGAGAGATGAACCCAAGTAGGAATTCTCCCCAGTTTTAAAACATGATTTATTTAACTTGCACACTTTAATAATTTCAATATATTTATATGACATACCCTGAATTTTATATTCTTATTAAGTTATCCAAGTTTGGTCACAGATAGACTACAGAGAAACATTACTATTCATCTCCTTTAATTTTTTTTAATGTTTATTTATTTTTGAGACAGAGACACAGCGTGAGCAGGGGAGGGGCAGAGAGAGGGAGACACAAGAATCCAAAGCAGGCTCCAGGCTCTGAGCTATCAGCACAGAGCCCGACGTGGGGCTCAAACCCACAAACCGTGAGATCATGACCTGAGCTGAAGTCGGAAGCTTAACGAACTGAGCCACCTGGGCGCCCTATTAGTATGCATCTTCTGAGAGGAGTTTTTAATCCCTGGATTTGGACAGGTAGACACACGTTATTCTCATTTTCTAGACAACAGTAAACAAGTCATGTGCTGTTCTTCATGGATGCCACTGAGGACGAAAGAAGGGAAAGTACTGGGCACAAGTACTATTAGCTGGGCGTTCTCCACGCTGAACATCCACTGGGGAAGTACTGTGCAAGCATTGCTGAAGTCTGCGGTAGGAAAACTAGGGAACCTCCTAAAACACCCCCTAGTGCAATAGCTGGGAAATTCATTACTAAAATGTAGTCATCATCTTGCGAAAGTACCAGCAGATTGCACACATTACCTCCCGCAGATTGAAGTGGGAATAACTAAAAGAAAAAGGGTAATGATGGTCGGGGGAAATTGAATTTTCATGGCACTTATCTTCTGTGCCATTCTATTTGCATGAGAACAATGTTAGCTGCAGACATTACAGGACCCTAATGAGAACAGGAGCCTCTCCCAATGGGCAGGATCCAGGATGGGTGTTGATGAGACCAATCTATCAATGGGAGTTTAAAAGGTGCAATAGTCCCTGCCTTGCTCAGAGCTCATGTGGGTGGGCCTTCCATCTAAGGAGAGAAGAAATTAAGAATGATGACTGGAGAGAGTTCAAAGCACACTTGCCTCTCTGTCAGCTGGCCCTTAATGATAACGTACTACTGCTTTCCTTAAAGAGCTTCATGTCTCATTCAGGGTAAATGGTGAAAATGTGGCATTTTAGAACCCATGATGTGTTTTTCTATTGATGCTGTCAGTGTGACCAGCCACTAAAGGAAGAGTTGTTTGTCAGCTCCCATTCTCTTCAGTGATTCATCAAACACTGGCAGTTCATGCATGCAGTATCAGAAGAGGAATAAATAACTTAACAGCTCCACACTGAACACTCACATATTTTATTAAGCTGCCACCGACCCCGGGGCAATTCGGCATGTCAGGAGACAAACTCTTCAGGCGGAGGTCTCTTAGCGCATACTTGAGGTACAAGCTAATTCCTGCTACAAGTATTTATTACCTAAAGATATGAAAACATCTCTTGAGTTACAAAAGCTCCAGGTGCATTTTATCCTTTGGCCCTATTCTTTATGTCATAAGTATACTAGTAATGATATTTGTTATTAATGTATTCAATTTGTAAACCACTTTTCCTCCAAATAATTCAACTTGCAGTATCCCCAATTACATATATTAACTTACCTCATATGGTGAGCCGTCTGGTTTTCACACACTGAACTACATTAGTGCCTGAGTGGTAGCATTCTAAATCATAGCTATTTAAAGGCAAGTAACAGTCTTCAAACATTGATAGCAGGGGCCATTCCCATATAGGCTGGATAGCCCAATTACTCGTTGAGGGAGGTTCTGCTAACCACATTTGGTTATCAACAAGCTCCACCCCATGTGGGAACAGGGGGTTTACTGGGTCCTGGCGTGTGTCCAACTTACACATCGTCAACATAAACTCCTCCAAAGTTTTCATTGTTAAACTTTTTCACCCCTGGATCAGCCTACAGGGAAATGGTACTTAACTATACTTTCTGTGACGACATTTAGAGGTTAGGTACTTTGAATGAGATTAATTTCATATGAGAATTTTCAGTTACAATTTGTCCACTTCCCTTCCCTTTGTTTAAGTCAAACAGCTGAATTATGAAGGCTTGGCTAAAGGCAGGGCTGCATTTTAGGATTTCTTCTGTGCCCTGTTACTCGCCTGGCTCCCATAACTCCTATCAAATTTTACTAAATAGGTACTCACTAAAATTTAATATCTAAGTAGCAATGTTCATTCTCCAGAATAAAATACAGTTAATCTCTGTTTCCCAAAAGCTCATTTAAAGTTAGTTTTAGAGCACAGAATGTATTCCCTCATACATTTGTCCTCCTCCTCAACCTGTAATAGAGTGAAGCAAGGATGTTCAAATCAATTCACGATCAGCATGCCCCAAATGAAGGAATGCACAGCTCCTTCACTTGTTACTAATTGCTAACCAGTCCCCACCTCATGGACTCCATTGGCCTTCAGGGTTACCTTATTCTTTTCAATGGGAGTAGAGCAAATGTGTAAAAAGAACTGCTCTGTTCCCATACAGAAAGCAAAGGAATTCTCCTCCAAGTATAAACTTGTTATAAGTTTCTTCCCTTGGCAATTCAACCTGGGAATTGGAGAATCATTAAGTTTCCATAATGAACTAAAACTTTTAGCACAGGACATTGAAGTTAAATATAGTTTACAATAAGAACATTCAATTAATTTCTAGACATTTAAACCTTTTAATTATATGCTATCCTAAATATAATTAGGGACACTAATTATTAAGTCTGTTATCTCTTGCTTAGTAAGTTGTAATAAAACTGAATTATTTGCTTATTCTGTTTCAGTGGCCATAAATTTGTAAGTCAAAAATAATAAGAAAGATGTGAGGTGATTGTTGGATCTATGGATTATGAAAGATATTGGTTCCCAATATTTGGTGTCCATCAGAGACATTTGGATAGCTTATTAAAACATTTATTGCTGGGCACCATCCCAGAGTTTCTGAAAAAGTAGGCCTAGGGTGGGACCCAATAATTTATATCCCTAACAAGTTTCCAAGTGATGTTAATGCTGCTGGTGTGGTAACCACGCTTTGGAAACCACTGATACAGGAAAGATTACTGACATTAGAGACAGAAGCACTCTATTCAAATCCTAGGATGTTTACTCACTAGTTAGCTTAATCCTTCTAAATTCTCATGAATCAATAAAAAGGAGTTGTAAGCACCAGCACAAATTTATAACAATTAAATGAGCTGCTGTGAAGTAATACCATATTACAGGAACTTAAAAATATTAAAACTTTATTGCACAAACACTACTAAAATCTTTGGAAAAAATGCTGTAATTTCTCACATCAGAGTGTGAATGGAATGTATTCTGTCCATTAAATTTCTAATGACTAATATGTGTGCCAATGGATTTAACTAATAATGGTTTTCCAGTGTCATATGTACATCAATCAGACGTTCACAACTCAACCCGGCAGTAAAAGCAAACCAGTTGATATTTGAGATTCAACAAAATTGGCAATTGGCATCAATGAAATTGATATTACTTTCACTGTGGAAAATACAAAACATTATTTATATGTGTAAAAGATATGATCTTATGTTATTTAACATGATTTCAGGTCAATTCAGATCTGACTGCATTTCCAGCACATCTAGGCTACATCACCTCTCCCCCTCCTTTCCAAGTGGAGCCTACTTCTCTACTTTCTCAATCAATCCAGAAGGACACATAACTTAGGACAATGGTGAAGGAAAACACCAGGAAGAAAAGCTTAGAGACCTTAATTCCATATTGGGTATTCTTTATGTTTTCCAGAT
This sequence comes from Prionailurus bengalensis, assembly GCF_016509475.1. Taxonomy (NCBI): domain Eukaryota; kingdom Metazoa; phylum Chordata; class Mammalia; order Carnivora; family Felidae; genus Prionailurus; species Prionailurus bengalensis. The sequence continues at coordinate 30,719,931 of NC_057350.1, read as the reverse complement.
TATGATTCCTTATTATTTATGATCTTAGGTAAAAAGTGGTGATTGAGACTAAAACCATGCTAAAATTATATTGAAGACGGGGTGCTTCACTTGCTACTAGGGTTACTAAAGTATTTTAGCAAATTGGAAAAGTGCATGACACTCACAGGAGTTTTATCTTGATACTAAAGGCAAGAGAAACTATTAATTACAGATGTGACATGGTGAGGTTGACACTAAAATTACTGTGACTTAAAGGTAGAAAACAGAATGAACACAGTCCAGGGTGGATGCAGGTGGGTCATTTAGAGGTAGTCCAGGTGAGAAATGGTAATGGCAAGATTAGGGTGATGCTGGTGGAACAGGAATAAAAATTAGGATCAATTGGAGATACATTTAAAAAATTATATCTTGATTATGAAAGGAGGAAGAGAACAGTGTCATGTACACAAGGAAAGTTATGAGTTCGGTTTGGGAGATGCTGAGTTGAAGAATCTTGGAGACAGAAAAGGAGATTCAAGTAGGCAGTGAGCTTTATGGGTAGAGCTCAGAAAGGCGGTCTGGACTGAAAATAGAAATATGCATGCTATATAGAATGACAGGCAATAAAAACAGTTAATGCAGATAAGGGCTTCTAGAACAAGAAGAGGAGAAGGCTCTGTTACAAAGAAAACCACAGGCCCCAAATGGCATCACTTAACCAAGTTACCAAATCTGTTCTTAATCCCTAATCTATTTGCAGTTTCAACCTCCCCCCCAAAACGCTTAGAAAATGGTAGTAGATACTTTATGTGTATGTTTCAAGAGAAAATTCATTAGGGAATTTAAAGTATAGGTTACGTTCTCAGAATTTGTTTTTAGCTTAATCACATTATATTTTTGTTACAAAATCTGCTGAGAAAAAAATGCTTTGCTGCCTACTGATATATGAAGGGCTGTCAAAAAAATAAAATAAAGTAAATTGTTCCATACTACTCATGGTGACAGAACAAAAACCGAATGTACGTAGCCTAGGAGGCAGTTTTCTGCTTAAAATAAATGAAGTCCTACTAAATATTAGACTTGCTAATAATAAAATGGATTACATTATGAAAGGTAATTACCTTGCTAGTGTAAGTATTCAAGAAAGGGGTGAAGGGCTATTACCCTATTGTAAAATAGTAATGTTAAAAATAATATTGGGTGGAAGGCCTCATTAAATTATGATCAAGTTTCTTCCAATATTCAGTATATGGACTTAACTTGGATATGCCCTATACCATGTAAATATATAGGTCTTTTTTTTTTTTTTTTTTTGAGGCTGGTCACTTACATTCATTATTTCACTACGAGTACTGTCTTTTTCCTATCTAGTTTTCCTTTATTATTTAAATGATCTGTGCATCTTATGGGGGACTAGTAAGTCAACTGTAGCTACAGGAATAGTCTGGTTCCATCATTTGCTCTTAGGAATTCATGAAGATGTATTCAAGTATACACTTCCCAGGTTTTATTTTGGTTGTACTGTTACAATGCTAATTACAGGTAATGCTGTTTGCTGCATATTACATGGAGAGTAGTGAAAGAAAAGCTGGCTTTCCTCAATTCGCTTAACAACCACACTTCATTCATGGAATGGTATAAACAGATTTTTAGAAAGACACAATCCATGTAACATGATTCAAGAAGAAATAAAAAATCTGAATAGACATAAAGCAAGAGAATGCATTTGTAACCAAAAACAAAACAAAACAAAACAAAACAAAACAAAACAAAACAAAACAAAAACTTCCCACATAGAAAAGCCCAGGCCCAGATGGCTTCACCGGAGAATTCTCCCAAATGTTTAGAGGAGATTTAACATCTATTCTTCACAAACTCTTCCAAAAACTAGAATAGAGAATATTTCCCAACATATTTAGAGACCAGTGTTACTGTGATCCCAAAACTAGAAAGAGACATCACAAGAAAAGAATAATGCAGGCCAGTATCTCATAAATATGAATGCAGTAACTCTCAGCAAAATACCAGCAAACCAAATCCGTCAGCATATAAAAAGTATGTACTATGACCAAGAAGTATCATTCCAGGAATGTGGTTTTGGTTTAACAAAGAAAAGGCAATGAATGCAATGTATCAATTAATAAAAGAAAAACAATAACCACATGATCATTCCAACAGATGCAAAAAAAAAAAAAAGACAAATTCCAACTCCTCTTCATCTGAAAAATATTCAACAAGAAAGGAAAATAAAGGAACTTCTTACCCTAATAAAGACCACCCAGGAAAATTCCACAGCTAATGTCATACTTAATAGGAAAAAAACTAAGTACCTTCTCCCTATGATGTCTGGTCTATCATTTTTCTTAAACTTCGTACTGGAGGATCTAACCTGAGAAATTAGGCAAGAAAATTAAATAAAAGACATACAGATTGGAAAAAAAGAGTAAATTTTTCTCTATTCCTAAATGATACTGTGTTTAAGAAAATCCTAAGGAATTCACATATACAGAAGGAAAGTATTAGAATTAACAGTTTTAGTTAGGTTGCAAAATACAAGTAAAATTGATTAAACAGAAAATAAATTTAAGAAAACAATTCATTTGTAGTTTCTTCAGAAAGGATAAAATATGCAGGAATAAGGTCAGCAAAAGTAAGTATAAGCCTTATACATGGAAAACTATAAAATACACTGAAATAAATTTTAAAAAAAGACCTAAATAAATGGAAAGATATGTCATATTCATGGGATATTGAAAGACAATATTTTAAAGATGGCAAAACTCCCCAAACCGACCTATGTATTCAACACAATTCCAATAAAACTCTCAGCTGCTTTATTTGCAGAAATTGGAAAGCTAATCTGAAAATTCATATGTATAGCCAAAATAATCTTTAAAAAAAGAACAGATTGGAGGACTCAGATTTCCCAGTTTGAGAACTTATTACAAGTCCATTCTAATCAAGTCAGTGTGGTTCTGGCATAATAACAGACATATGGGTCAATAGAATATAACTGAGAGTCCAGAAATAGATACACATACCAATGTTTATTTAATAATGGATATTGGTACAAAAACAATTCAGTGGGAGAAAAATTATTTCTTAAACAAACAATGCTTGTACAATTGGATATCCACATGGGAAGGGGTAAAATTGGGCCCCTACCTCCCACCACATATAAAAATTAACTCAAAATTGATCACTACCTAAATGTAAGAGTTAAAACTATAAAACTCTTTGAAGAAAATATACTGATAAATCTTGACTTTGGATTTAGCAATACCTTTTTAGATATGATACCAAAAGCATAAGAAAGTAGATGACAGATAATAGAAAGATAGATTGATGATAGATGATAGAGAAAGAAAGAGAGACAGACAGACAATACTTCAAATTTAAAACTTTTTGCTTTAAACAATTTGTCCAAAGATAGTGCAGAGAATGGGAGAAAATGTTTGCAAATCATTTTGGAACTTGTATCCAAAATATATGAAGAACTCTTACAACTCAACAACAAGAAGACAAATAATTCAATTAAAAACTTGGCAAAGGATTTGAATAGACATCCCTGCAAAGAAGATATACAAATGATCAATAAGCATATGAAAAGATGTTCAACACTATCACTAATCAGGCAATGTTAATGAAAACCAAATGAAATACCACATACATCTCCCAGGGTGGCTAGAATAAAAAAAAAGATCAACAATGATTGTTAGAAAGGATGTGGAAAAAATGGAACCTCCATATGTTGTTGGTAGGTTTGCAAAGTAGTATAGCCACTTTGTAATATAATCTGGCAATTCCTTCAAAAATTAAACATAAAGTTACTATATGACCTAAATCCATTCCTAAGTATTTACCTAAAAGAATTGAAAATATATGTCCAAACAAGAATTTGCACACAAATGTTCACGGAGTATTATTCACAATAGTCAAGAGTTAAAACAACTCAAATTGCCATCAACTGATGAGTGGATAAACAAAAGGTGGTACATCAGTGTGTTGGAATATCATTTGTCCATAAAAAAGGAATAAAGTACTGAAACATGCTACAGCATGGTGAACCCTAAGAATATTTTGTTAAGTGAAATGAGCCAGATGGAAAAAGGCCATATATTGTATCACTCCATTTATTAAAAAAAATGCCCAGTATAGGAAAATCCACACAAAGGGAAAGAACTTTAGTGGTTGCCAGATGCTGGGTAAGCGATATACATTTTCTTTCCACCATGAGAAAAATATTAAAATTAGATAGCAGTAATAGCTGCACAACCTTAAATATACTAAAAACCACTGGAATGTACACTTTAAAAGGGTGAATGTATGTTATGTCAATTTTATCTCAATAAAGCTGTTATAACAGATAATCCATGGTATATGGAGTAACACTAACACCAATTTTCTTTACATGTGGGAACCTAGAAATTCTACATCAATAGTAGAGCAATGCTTTTCTTTTTTAATGTTTATTTATTTTTGAGAGAGAGAGAGAGAGAGACAGAGAGCAAAAGCAGGGAGGGGCAGAGAGAGAGGGAGACACAGAATCCCAAGCAGGCTCCAGGCTCTGAGCTGTTCTCACAGAGCCTGACATGGAGCGTGAACCCACAAACCCCAAGATCATGACCTGAGCCAAAGTCGGAAGCTTAACCGACTGAGCCACCCCGGCGCCCCAAGCAACGCTTTTCAATATTTAATGTGCATCTAATATACCAGGGATCTTTGTTAAAATGAAGATTCTAAACCAGGAGAGGTCTGGCATTGGGGCCTGATATTCTACACCTCTAACATGGTCACAGGTGATATGGATGCTGCTTGTTCAAAAGGCACACTTTGAGTAATAAGCTCCTAGAGTCAAAGCCGTCTTATGTGGTGGCCACCAGACACACATGGCTATTAAGCATTGAAATTGTGGGTAATTTGAATTAATATGTGCCCCAAGTGTAAAGTCTGCATTGGATCTCAATGACTTAGTGTGAAAAAAGAAAATTTTAGATCTCATTAATAACATTTATACTGATTACATATTGATACAGAATTTTGGATATTGGGTTAAATATAATGGTAATTTCACCTATTTTTTTTTAGCTTTTTAGTATGATTCCCAGAAAACTTTACTTATATCGCTTATATTATATTTCTGAGACACTGTTCTTCTAGTGCATATTCTCAGTATCACCAGCAAATAGTATTGTTTTACTACATAGGACAAGACATTATCAGTATCAAGAATGTTCTTAGTTGTCATCAGCTGTAAACAGGTCATAGTTGTAGTACAAATGTACTGTGCAGAATGAATACAATTAAAAAACTTAAAGGAATATACCCCAAATATTATGTATAGTGATCTTAAGAAGTGTTATCAAAGATGAGCAGAAGGAAATTGTCTTTGAATAATATAATACAGCTGAGGATTGTGATGGTGTTAGAGTGGTAGAAAGTGTATACTAGAGCCTAACAAAAGCAACAGAGTAGGGGAAAAAATCTAAAGGCTAGAGATTAATGGGAGAGATGCCATGAAAACTAACAGTATATTTATTCATGCCAAAATATAAATTTTATCTATATGCACTATGGAAAGTTATAATCAATACTGCTTAATCCCTTCAACCTCAGTAAAAGATGTCATTTGCAAATGCAAACTTTAATATAAGACATAGAAAAAATATCATCTTTTGATGCTGAGCTAGAAATGGTTAATAAATGAGTCTTTTTCTATGATTTAAAGTGGTGTTGGGGACTTACATCATTAAATAAGCATAAAATAGATCAACTTAAGCATTGTTACAAACTGAGTCAAGGACAACCTGAACAGCAAATCAAAGTTATATGCTGACCAAAGACTGTAGGTTGAAAGATTGGTGTCCACATAAAATTATGCTAGCGATTAGAAACAGAAGATTCACAAAACATTCATCCTGGCAAGGTGGACGAATGAATCTTTGAGGTTGTGACTAATTGCACACTTATTAAAAATCAAAAGGGCCAGGAACAAAGTAGGAAACCAGGCAAAGATAACAAGAACTTTAATGCATCTCTCACTATTTTTGTTTTGTTTTTTTTTTAATTTTCTCTAAGATGTCAAAACATTTTCTTTTATTTTTTAAATTTTTTTTAAGTTTATTTATTTTGAGAGAGAGAGAGAGAGGTTGAGAGAGAGAGAGAGAGAGAGAGAGAGAGAGAGAGAGAGAGGAAGGGGCAGAGAGAGAGGGAGAGAGAGAGAATCCCAAGCAGGCTCTGCACTGTCAGTACAGAGCCTGATGTGGGGCTTAAATGCACAAACCATAAGATCATTACCTGAGCTGAAACCAAGAGTTGGGCTCCTAAACGACTGAGGCCACCCAGATGCTCCAGGCACTAGGATGTCAGAACATTTTAAAAGGCATTCAGTGAACCACATGATACTATGCCAAAACATATATAAAGGCCAGTATCGAGGTTAATTTTCAATCCAAAACTGAAATAAATGATTTTTAAGTTCACATACACCTTAACTCAATGTCTACACATGCATATTCACTAATCAATTTTACTAAAAATACAAATGACCTTTCATATTGTAGATATATTATACTATCCTGGTACACTTAAAAAAGATATTCTAATGAGCAGAGCAGACATTAGGTCACTAACGCCAATACTATATGAGGACTTCCCACTATGAGAACTGATAATAAAAGAAAAAGATGAATGTTGCATTAATGAGTTTAAGAGATTTCATTTAGATTGGGGCAAGGGCAGGATGGGCATGCCCAATGAAGACTTACTTCCCTTGAGTCATCATTTCAAAGGATGGGTAGATTTCACACAGAATTGAAAAATACTGCAAGAAAAAACATAGTATATGCAAAGGCTCTGGGGCAGGAGGTTGATAAATTTATAAAACTTAAAATATTAGCCTGAACCACAAAGAGAAAGGAAGAGATACAGTATAATACAGAGAAAATAAGTAAGAATTAGTCCATGTAAAATCTCTTAAGCAATGGGAAGCTACTGAATGTATTTAATATGGAATATGACTTGATCAGATTTTATTTTGATATATCGCTGAGAATACAACGAAGAGGAACATGAGTTAGAAAGAAATTGTGGTAGTCTAGGTGAGATGTGATGGCTGTTTGATAGAAATGAAAGAATTGGAATTATAGGAGAGGTTATTTATTTATTTATTTATTTACTTATTTATGAATTTATTTTGAAGGAGGTGTGCAGAGGGAGAGAAGAGACAGAATCCCAAGCAGGCTGCGCACTGTCATTGCAGAGCCCGAGCAGGGCTCATTCTTAGGAACCCCAAGATCTTGACCTGTGCTGAAATCAAGAGTTGGACACTTCACCAACTGAGCCACCCAGGTGCCCCAACAGAAGGAATTTTGAAGAGGTAAAACCAATAGGACTTGGTTCTGGGTTGGATATAGGGGTTAATAGAGGCAGGAGTCAAGGAGGCATAACTAAACAAACAGACACCATTCCCTGGACTAGCAGTACGTGAAGAAGTCGCTTTGGGTTGAGAGACATCGTATTAGTAAGATTTTGGACATTTTGAGCTTGAAGTGTTCCTGAGACTTTTAAGAACAGTGGTCAAATGCAGAGTTGGAAACATGGATCTGAAGCTTAGCAGAATGGTCTGCCTCAGAGATATAAATGTGGTGTCAGCATATTTGCATAGTTGGAAACATGCATAGTTGTTTTGAGAGACATAAATTTGGTGTTAGTACACAGGTTACAATTAAAGTCATGTATACAGATGAAATAGTTTAGGGAGCATGTATAAGTTGTGAGGAGGACTTAGGACCAAGCCTTAAGGAATTCAAAGTTTTAATAACCTGGTATATAAGAGCAATCCTACAAACAAGAAAGGGAAAGAAAAGCCAGAGATGTAAGCGAATAACATGATTTACCTCACCTGGAATTAAACAGTCTTCTTTTGAAGGGGAATTCTTATTTATCCCTGAAGCCTCAGATAAATTATCATCTTATTTCTGTGGCATGTTCTTAACCTGCACAGCTTAACTGAATATTTGTACACAAAATTCTACTTTGGCCCATATAATATTGTAATAAATTTCTTATGTTCTTATATACTCTTTTGAGGATAATAGATTATGAAAGGAAATAACAACTACTCTTTTGAGGATAAAAGATTACTAAAGGAAATAACAACTAAATTCTACACTGGAAATTACACATATTTTTGTCTTGAGACTAACAACACACCTAGGTTGATGCTTTTAATTTTGATAAAAAGAGGTTAAGTCCTAGGTTCATACTTCAGTGTCCCTTTTAAAGTGTAGAGTGTCACATCTAATAAGAAAATTATGATAATGCAATTTTATTTTAATTGAGAAAATAAACTGTATATGATTAAAAACTCAATTATACTTACAGCTCTTACTGGTATCTACTATGTCTTGAAAGCATCTGTTCCTACAATTAATTAAACTTGACTTTTGCATGGTCGAATTCTGCCAACCATAGTTTCCAAATCATTTTCATTCCCTATTTCCATTCTGCCATAGAATCACATCCATTCCTGTTTCTTTGTATTGCTTTATAATAAACTACCAAACTGCCACTATCCTTGGGAAATGAAAAAATAAAGAGCTAGTATCCTTATGGAAACAGCAACAACAAACTTCTCATTGCAGGATTTCATTAGTACAGCCAAATCTGGGTTTATAATTTATAAGGCTTCTCCTGCCCAGCTTTGAAATATGATGACCTATAGACACTTTTCTGTTGTTCTCTATAGAAAAGGGTGGGGGTGGGGAGAAGGACAGCCTCTTTCTTGGCCATAGACATTTTATTCAAAAAATTTCCCTTTTCTGAGATACAGACAAGAAAGAAAAGAACCACCGCTTGAGATAAAATGTTCCTCTCAACTTTCAGAGACTTTTTTTTTTTTACTGTTAAAAGATTACAAAAAATGACCTCAAACGTGAATGAGTTACTCATCTGTCCTTCCCCACATTTTACTATGAAGAATTTTTCTTTTGTTCTCAATGCAAATGGTCATTGGTTCATTTTCTCTCACTCGGGACAGTTATGTCACATCTCTTGACTAATACGCATGCATTTGCCACTAAAAGACATTTTAACTGAGAGCTGTCACATCCGTCATCTCCACTCGGCCTGGTTAAAAATTTTATCTGCCGTCTTGAATTAATTTCAGCTTGCCTGAGCCCAGCAGGGGAGTTTAGAGTGGTTTAGTTAAATTCTTCATTTCAAAAGAACATTATGGTTCCCTATTTAGAGTTTTCCTCCACATCTAATTTTTGTTTCACATTACTGAAACAATGATATAATTATATATCCACTGAAAAGGGGGGAGGGGCAGGAACAAAATATTAAGTAAAATAATCATCCAATTGTCACATTTTCCTGAGGAAGCATTTTCTTTCACTTTGTGCTTTTTTTTTTTTTTTTTTTGCCAATTTTCCTGTTACGGCACAAATTAGCTATAACCCTGCCTAAACAGTACACAATTAAGAAATAAATATGCAGAATTTAGAGAAAAAAAAGCAAATAGGAAACAGAACACTAATTGACAGTAGAATCACAAAAGCAGGAAAAGAAAAAGCAAAATGGGAATAAAGCCTAATCATCAAAATATTTAATACAGATCACATCGGGGATAAGACTGGATGGAACCACGTCAATAATCCATGTTCCTCAAAGCTGTTCAACAGTTTGCTGTCCAGGCAGCCAACACGCACATTGGTAGGTGAGGAAGTTCACGCTGTGAGTTGGATGACAGGGATGTTTGAAGCTGACTAATGCCACCAGAAGTTTCTAAATCTTCTATAAGCCACTACTGACCTATGGAAATATAAAACCCCTGCAACAAGTACCAAACTCTTGACAGATGTGTTGTCTTCTAGGTTGTAAGTTGAGTTCTCTGAGCCTACAGACAGCTACCAAGAAAGCTTAGTAAGAGCGTGCGTGGTTACTAATTCTCCAGCCAGTGTCACTAGTCTACCTAAAATACTACTATCTACATACGTATGTTGGTGCAAGATACCATTAGAATTCCCAGCGTTTCCAAGCTTTTAATTAATGTATTTTGGTTAGTAGTGATCTTAATACCTTAAATCACAAGGAATCAGCAGAATCATTCTTGTGTAGCTATAATTCAAACAGGAAAATTTCTCAAGCATTTCGTTAAAAATTTTCAAAGGGAGAGGATGTAGCACATGCTTCTACTTTTATTTAATCAGGATTGTGGAAATTATACCTTTTAATTAAGCTAAATTGGTAGTTTAAAATTCTGTATTTAATTTCTTTATTAACCATACGCTGTATTATGAAACAGTGTCAATATTTTGTTTCATATTTAATGGCATTCATTTGACATAATGGTATGGAATATTTGTAAAATCTCATCTGGTATAAATTATTTTTGTGTCTATACTCTAGGAAAAACTGAAAAGCTGTAATACCCATCATCTCTTCTCTTTAAGATTATCCTCACTTAACTGCTGTAAGTAAAAATGTGTTTACTATTAAATAATGTGTTTTCTTGGACAGAGAACATGAGAAATAAATACACAGTAGTTACTTTTGCATATGCCTTTAATGTTGCACAAAGAATAAGAAATAAGTTGTTTAGGTAGTTTTTCTTTTCTGTTAAATGTTATAAGTGTAGAGACAGAAACTAAATTTTCATGCAGAGATTATCAGTGGACAGGAAGAAATGCCGACTCATATTTGGGTTTCCCCCATTTCCAATGTAAACAACTAGCCGTGAGTCATAATATGTCTTCTTGTAAAACAGACAACACAATATTGTGTTATTAAAATCCTTTTAATCAATGGAAATGATGAAAGTGGCTAAATCAAAAGTGGTCACCAAAATAGTTGATTGCATCGGGTGAGGGGCACTGAAGACGGATGCACAGAAGTGTTTTAAGCCTATATCCTTTAAAATTTACTAATTCAGCCATCTGGCAAGTTTACTGCTATTATTATAAATTCTTATTTAAATGATAATAAAATCACTTGCTGACAGGAAATTAGTCATGCAAGGGCCTGCAGATGCACTGCCTTCTGCCCAGACCTTGGAACTCTGTGTGCAAAGTTCAAGGCTGCTCATTTGCTCAAACCACATGGGGTAGTGAAATGCTGACAGCTTTAAGTCTTTCAAGGTATCCCCAAATTCAACAGATCTTTTATAACTTTGGGGGATATAAGTGTGTGTGTGTGGGGGGGTGCATTTATAAATGTCGGATCCTCTTTCCAAGTGATTTCATTTTTTTTTGTTAGATTAAATGTTGAAAACCCAAAGAAAAAAGCATACGTCAGTCTGTATAACTTTTGTGCTAATTCTTGGCACAACAAAGTTACAGCAAAGTTTAGTATTGGCAATAATATTAAGACTGCCATTTTGATTCTCTAGAATTATTTTGTCAATTGTATATGATAGGGAAGTACATCACAAAAAATATTTTAACATACAAAACTGTGCTTTACGCAGGAACTATTCCTATGGAACTTTTAGGATGATGGTAACAAAGTTGTTTTTGAAAGGATTTTGCCCTTAGAAAGAAAATATATTTAGTAATGAAACTAAGTATTTTATCTTATGCAGATCATGGCTAAACTTGCTAAACATCAATATTAACAGGAATACTGTCTAATATAACATAACTTATACATTGCATTACTCTTTGAAAAAACACGATTATTATAGTAAATGCCCACATTTGGTATCCCAGTAGGTGCCAGTATTCCCTCTTAACAGATGAATATCTTGCACCTCAGGCAGATTAAATAACCTACCCAAGGTCACAGAACTACAAAATACTACAACACAATACCAACTGTGGCAGCCACTCATCAGGTTTTCTGACTTGAAACCTAGAAGACTTGACACACGATTGCCACAGGTCATCACTAAGAGTGGAAACAAATTGAAAGAGCCATGTTTAACCAAACAAGTTGCAAAAGAAAGCTGATGGTATTATTTCTTGTCAGGTAAATAACTTCCCAATACAAACAGGTGTGTATTGTGTATATCATAGATACGAGTCCATGGTACAAAGATTTACTAAATTTACCAAGAACTTCTGAAGTTCTTGTTATTTCTTTGATACATCAGACTGATTACCTTTTGCAATGACATCATTTGAAGTTTTTAAAGAAAGGTAAGTTTAAAAAAAGACCCCAGATAATACGATTCATCATTGTATTCATAATTTTGTTTCTTTTAATTTTTTTTTTAAATATTTATTTTTAAGAGAGAGAGAGTGTGAGTGGGGGAGAGGCAGTGAGAGAGGGAGACACAGAATCTGACGCAGGTTCCAGGCTCTGAGCTGTCAGCACAGAGCCCAACGTGGGGCTGGAACTAACAAACCGCAAGATCATGACCTGAGCCGAAGTGGGATGCTTCACTGACTGAGCCACGCAGACACCCCTGTATTTACAATTTTCTATGTTATTGAGTATATCACTTATTGACAGATAAGATCATCAAAACGAGCATTAACCTTGTTTTAACTGAACCTCTCCTCCATTCAACTTAAGGAGAAAAAAAAAAAGATTATTCTTACAGGGAAAACTTATCTTCTATCAACCAATACTGTTGATCATGCTTTCCCATCTCCCTAAAAGCTGGTTTTGGCTCTTCTGCACGCAGTAATGAACTCCTTTCTGACAGAGCCATCACCCTTTCCCCCCCTTGCTCCACCCTCCTGCGTCTATTTAAATTCAAACATGCACAGCTCATGTATAAGCAAACAGGTGCAGGGATCTGGGGCTGCCAAACCCGGAGCAGGCAGGAGGTACATGTGTATCTCGCTGATTGTGGCACACCACTGATAGAAGACGACAAGCCCAGACAATGGGGAGGGTCAGTAGGTGGCTCTTTGATTTCTCTGGCTTCCTGACACAGCAGCAGGCTGGGAGTCTACAGCTTGTAGAAGATCACTACACTGTAAAATTTAAGTAGCAGGAATGAAAATTCTAGATAACCTGAACAGCAGCAATCTGTGCTTTCTAATCACCACCTTCAACATATTGGCACATGAGTGTTACCTCAGAAACTTACGACACCCAAAATTCCAAGCCATGCGTTACCTTCCTCAGAAATTTCAAGAAACAACAGCAATAATGCCACACCTTACACAAAATTGGAGAAGCATGCTATAAAATTTTTAAATCATTTTTAACAACGAACAAGTATTAATTAGAAACTAAGACTGAAAGGGCGCCTGGGTGGCTCAGTCAGTTAACTGTCCCACTCCTGATTTTGTCTCAGGTCATGATCTCACAGGTTGTGGGATCGAGCCCTGATTCGGGTTCTTGAAGAGTCTGCTTGGGATTGTCTCTCTCTCTCTCTCTCAATCTCTCTCTCTCTCTCTCTCTCTCTCTGCTCCTCCCTTACTCGCACTCGTGCTCTCTCTCTCAAAATAAACAAACAAACATTAACAAAAAAGAAACTAAGACTGTTGTCAGGTTGTTTATTGGTCATGTAGAAGCCATCTTTTCTATCAACACTCTCACACAAGTTTATGACGTATTTATTTCAGTTTTTTCGTCAATTATCACATTCAGTTGGTGGGGGTAGGGGGTAGAGTCATAAAAATAACCTCCTTAAACCATGAAAATTAAACCTTGGTACATTTAATTTTAAAAGATCCATCATGGTTCTATAGTTTGCCTATTTTTAAAGCATGTGGGAATATTTTGAAACACATAAAATTTTATGCAATGTTTTATTAACACTTTTAAATAGTGTCTCTCTTAACTTTAAAAAAAAAATTTTAATGTTTATGTTTGACAGAGAGACAGAGAGAGAGCATGAACAGCGGAGTGGCAGAGAGATAGGGAGACATAGAATCTGAAGCAGGCTCCAGGCTCTGAGCTGTCAGCACAGAGCCAGATGTGGAGCCTGAACTCACAAACCGCGAGATTATGACCTGAGCCAAAGTCCAATGTTTAAGCGACTGAGCCACCCAGGTGTCCCTCTTTTAACTTTTAAAGCAATTTAGAAATTTTATTTATATGTATTATAAATGTACATAACCTAAAACACAGTACTTATCCTTTAGAAAATTAGCTACAAGAATCATAGTATTATCCTAGAAAATCGAACATATATTTTTGTAACCATAGTTGTCATGGCCAAAATGTTCAATTTTCAAACATGTCTCCCTTGAATCTGTATTTATGTTATTTTACCTTAATACTTTTGAAAAGACCAAGAGATGATGAACTCCTTTCACTTTTAGAACTTCTTTGTTTTATTTCTTGAGTTCCTGGAAATGTGCAGTCCCCACATCATCCACGTAGCCCATGTTCAACCCAGCTATGCTGCACTAGTCACTCTTCAGATATCTGTTGTGGCCATCCTGGACTGTGAAGTACAAAAGCCACAAACTTCCTCTATTTGTTTTCAGTGTGAATCCAAGGTGACTTCATTATTTATAATATTAATATTTTTAAAAAATGGCAAAAGACAAATGAATCAGGGACATTGACAGCTTCCTGTCATGATTCATACTTTTGCATTTAGAGAGATTAAAATGAGACAAAACAAATGCTCAGAGAAGTGTCTACTGCCCATTTTTATCATCACGCTCTATTGAGCAAGGTATTAATAAATAATTGCTTCACAGGCTCACGCTATCTTTGATATTTGAGGCATGACCCTGATTGAGAACAAAGTATATCTAACTTTATCACAAAACTTTCACTAATTCCATTGATGAAAATTCTACTTACTTCTACCTGCTTCCACCAGTTGGCTTTTTATACTTCTTAAAAATTAGTAATATAACTTCATTTCAGATCTCCAGTACCAGATATCTTATCATAATTTCATCCATAGAGTCCACTCAAATATGAATTACTATATTTTATTCAATATTTTATTGAAGTCTACAAAGTTTACATAAATTGTGTTCATCTATTTTTTCTTTCTCTCCTTTTTTTTTAAAGTTTATTTATTTTGAGACAGAGATAGAGAGCAAGAGGAGTTAAGGGGCAGAGAGGGAGAGATAATCCCAAGCAGGTTTCATACTGTCAGTGTGGAGCCTGACACAGGGCTGGAACCCACGAACCATGAGATCATGACCTAAACCAAAATCAAGAGCCAGACACTTAACCAATGGAGCCATTCAGGCACCGTTTTTTTTTTCTTTTCAAACAAGGTTATGAGTTTATGTACATGAGGATAAATATATAATATACACAAGTAAAAATGTAGTATTCTCTTTTCAGAAGAACATGCTAGGAAGAAAGTTGCATGAAGAAATCATACATGAAACATGTTAAGAAATTTAAAATGTTTAGAGGCACTATGATCATATACGAAATTTTCAAGAAGAAAAGTGATGGGAGGGCACCTGGGTGGCTCAGTCGGTTGAGCATCTGACTTTGGCTCAGGTCATGATCTCACAGTCTGGGAGTTCGAGCCCTGAGCCTGCTTCAGATTCTGTGTCTCCCTCTCTCTCTGCCCCTCCCCTGCTCACATTCTGTCTCTCTCTCAAAAATAAAATAAAAACAAAAACAAAAACAAAATTTAAGGAAAAGTGATGGAAAGGAAAAATTGATTATCAAGAGTTAAATTATGTGAAAAAACCTGGAAGTTCAATGGGATTTCAAAGCTGAAAGGGTGACGATGATCTTGAGTTGTGGGAGAGTAAGTCTTGATAGAAGAACTACTATTTAAGTTTTGTTGTAGGCCACATTAAGAAAATGAAGGGCAAACTGCCTAAACAAGAAAAGGCACAGAGTCAGAAACAACATCAACATAAGTGAGACATTAAGGGGTTTGGTCTACACAGAGAAGGCATTTCCTGATAGAAATTATGAAATAAAAGGATTTCATAAATAAAGTGGGATCAGATGATGCAGGGCATTGGCAGCCCATCATTGAAGATTATTCTTTCTTTTTAACTTAATCTGACAGACAACGTGCTTTAAGAACAGAAAAGCATCAAGGAGAAAGTAAAGTTTTTGTCACAATTAAATTATCAGTAAGCATATAGGATGGAAGGGAGTAGCAAAAAGTCTAGAAAAGGAATGAATAAGTGTTTCTAGGAATAGTCCAATGTCTGTCAGAATAGTGAATATGAAAGAGTGAATGTAAAAAAAAAAGAACAGGAAATGTATGTCAGAGTAATTCTAGAAGAATACAAATATTTATGTATCCGAGAATTTAGCAGAAATACATAATATTGCATTGAAGTGGGAAAAATAACAAACAAGTCTTCGGCAATAAGTAGTAAACACAGCTGAGGAAGAGGCAGTGTGTACTATGCTGATTTTATAACAGTTATAAAATGTAAAGTGACATCCAACACTTTAAGTGGATGAATTGTATGGTATGTCAAGTATCTCAAAAAGTTGTTAAAAATGGTGTCAGGGAGGTGAATTGCAAAACTGCCATAAAATAACACAGCCAGAAGTTTGCTTTTGCTGCTGGCTTGTGTTAAGATACACAGAGCCCAGGTTCAAATTTAGTTTTGCCAGATTTCAATTAGTGTAATCTTAGGGTGAGTTACTTCATTACTCCCAGGCTTACTCATTTTGTTTTCCATTTGCATGGTAACTGCTGGGGGGCAAGCCCTGTGCGGAGTATTAGGAAAACTCTCTTCTCATCTGGAAAGACAGCTCTAATAATAACACCATCCTGAGCTCTGGTGAGGCCAGGCTGCAATTCTACATGGGCTTAGCATGGCGTTTGACCCACCTCAAGCCCTCAAAAAAGGTAGCTGCCTTCCCCCACTATGGCAAGCTGCAGAGGGCTCCCCTTTAAAGCAAATAGAGAATTGATAGACCTGTGCTCCTTGAAGGCACCCAAGTGTGAGGAGGAAGTGACGGGACAGAAAGAACTTCTCCCTCCATTAATCCTGGTAGGGAAGCCCAAGAACTGACTTGCTTGGTACTTGGACAATTTATTTTGTGTTCCATGTGTACAAGAAACCAGTAGCCCAGAAGTCAGACATCACAAAATCATCTGATAAAGCTACCTTTTAGACTTTGCAGTTTCTCCTGTTTAAACAGTTAATTCTATTTTATTAGCATTTTTATTATATACTTAATATTAGCTTATCATATATTGGCACTCCTCGAGAGAAGTTATCACTTTGGAGGAAGATATATACGTGTTTGCATGTGAATGTGTGTGTTCCTATTCTTTTAAATACATACTTAAATATACTTGTATATTTTATATATACCAAACCCCTTAAATATATCTTTTAAGTATATACTTAAATATACTTGTCTATACAAGTATATTTCCACTATGTATTCAAAGTGAATGATATATTAGGAGTTTAAAACTATTAACTAGGGGCGCCTGGGTGGCGCAGTCGGTTGAGCATCCGACTTCAGCCAGGTCACGATCTCGCGGTCCGGGAGTTCAAGCCCCGCGTCAGGCTCTGGGCTGATGGCTCGGAGCCTGGAGCCTGTTTCCGATTCTGTGTCTCCCTCTCTCTCTGCCCCTCCCCCGTTCATGCTCTGTCTCTCTCTGTCCCAAAAATAAATAAACGTTGAAAAAAAAAAAAAAAAAACTATTAACTATAAGAATATGGCTTCCTGATTAAATTGCCTTTTAGAATCCATCTTTAATTTTAATTTTAAATTTAAACATCAATCTTTAAAATTGGAGAAAGGTGATCTCAGGATCTGAGTCTATATACACATATCTAATAGGTTTTAAATGCAGAAGTGACAAACGGAGGGAATGAAGGAGAAAGAGAGACAGAGATTTTTCTAAGTTTTGGTGGCTCTTTTCCAAATACTCAGTAACCATTCGATTTGTAGGAATGCATAAGTGTGCTAACTGCAGACTGTACTTTTAATTGAATACATGGTCTTCAGTCATTTTGAAGGTATATTAGCTGAGTAATTTGCCAACTCTTCCAATCAGTAAACAGGTAGTATAACATCAGAGTAGGGGAATACCCTAGTGTTAGCACAATTTCTGCAATAGAGTTTTACCCAAGGATGCAGCAGAAATGAAAAATCATTCACTAAGCCTGTTTGGCCTGCCTCTAATTTATCACAGCTTACATCTCTTGCCTGCCAGCAGAGCCGAATTCATACGTTATTGTCCCAAACCTGTCACTTCCTGGACTGCTTTTTAATCTTCCTCTCTGAATTACATTCAGAAAGGTCACTGCTATCCAATTAGAACCTTATCAAAGATGCACACGCAGTCCGGATTCACGCTTATCGAGAATGGGTCATAAATCCAGAAATTGCACATCACAAAGTGCCATTACCATAATGAATAACTGAGGAGGGGATAAAAAAAAGTGACAAAACACCTGTGTATTTTCTAGTCTTTGACTCCATTCTTGGGGGTATCAAGAAAGGTGAGCAACTGGAAGGTAGGCAACAGGGCAACGGAGAAGAAAAGAAGAAAAAGCAATGGTCTTCAGGAGTGTTCCCAAGAGCTTATCATTCTGTTTGAAGAAATATATGCCTAAGAACAATGACTGATAATAAAATAAGTGTATCTGTTATGAGACGCTTACATATATCACTTTAGAATATAAAGGAAAGAGGTGGTTGGCCAGAACACAAAATTATATACCCATAACTTATTACATTTCTATAAAGACTTGAATTCTTAAGTATCTAAATATGACTCGCTATAAGATTCTGTTAGATTTGTTCATTGCAGGAAATACACAGCACACTTCCTTTTAATTCTAAATTATCGTTGGGTGATAACTTTCTGGGAAAGTGATGGTTTCTTTCATCCTGAAAGCAAATGTCCCACTGACAATTCATCACAGCATACCTAGAGGTAACTCGCTATATAACACTCAAAGAGTGCAGTAAATAAAAATTTTGATTTAAACTAGTGAGAAGCAAGGAGGGTTTTTTTTTTCATTTTATTGAGATATAATTGGCACTCAGCACTGTGTAAGTTTAAGGTGTATAGCACAGTGACTTGTTGGTAATGATTTATCGTGCAGCAGGGTTTATTACCTTCTAGAAAGAAGAGAAAGTGGTGTTGCTATAGATTTTCTCCCAACAGAAAGTCCTTAGAGTATTTAAAATAAAATGACCAAAGGAATTTTAGGAAAATTGTTGATTGTATAAAGGAAAGCACCCCATTTTAACCTCACACCCTATTCTCTTATGTTATAAAGTGCTAGAAACACTGAAACTAGGCTACACTCGTAAGTTACGGGAGTGCAAGAATTCTAATACCAAAGGCCACTTGAACAGAAAGTCTCCATTGCTGATGCATTTCTGATTTGCTCTCTTTATGTTTTCAGGGTCAGTTATCAGCAGACTCAATAATGCATATTTCCACAAACGCTGATTCCAGGGGAACTGAAAAATATTGTATAATTAAATGTAAATGAACCCCTGACTTAATCTGAGCAGCGCAAATTTAGTATCAAATTATAACATGAACGAAATATCCCTCTTCTTACTCCTTCAATGCTTAGTGAACAGAGCTATGCAGCTTTATCCCTATAATGGTCTTAGCCAAATTTTTCATTTACCCAGAATTTAGATACAAAAAGAGCATTATTCACCCCCCACCCAGCTTTCAAACGTTCCATCTCCCTCTGAAAAACTAAGCTGGGTTCAGAAAAAAAACGCCACAATAAAACTAAAACCTCTCCCTCTAAGGCACTACAAGGTCATGCCGTTAAGAGAAGCATTTGCATTCCGTCAGGGTGCTCATAGTCCATGTTTAACAAGCGGAATGTAATTGTCCATTTGTGGAGCTTAAAATTACAGAATCTCCCTAGAACCATATATCTGCAGTTGACAAAGGCAGGGCACGCAGCCACCCTTCCTTCATCCCCTCCTGCCTCTAGTTTTCAGTAGGGCTCGGACTTTAGCTGGTCATGAGGAAGTAAAGATAGACTCCCAGGGTTTTGATGTTGACAAGCATGTCATCCATAACTTAGGCTCTGACATGTGGCGTTGTCAGGATTTGCCTTGATGGGAAAGTGATTGACCTTTGCTCATAATTATCAAAACAAGGGGAAGAAAAGTGACTAGCGAGGCAGCTGCTACTTCGGCTGCTGTCCAACTCCAGAGAAAGTGGGGACGAGAGGTCCTTTTAAAGTCTGAGGGCAGGAGACATGGCTTACAAGAACACAAAACTGTACTGGAAAGTGCAAAAGAGTGTTAATACTGATGTGCTCTGAAGGAGTGTTCTGCTGGGGGAATGTGCTGATCTTTCTAGCTCAGAACAGTTAAGTGACTGAACGGGTTTCAAATCTGCATCATACAGCCACATTTCCAAATCTCTCAAGTGATGCAGGATTCAAAAAC
Organism: Prionailurus bengalensis; assembly: GCF_016509475.1. Lineage (NCBI taxonomy): Eukaryota > Metazoa > Chordata > Mammalia > Carnivora > Felidae > Prionailurus > Prionailurus bengalensis. The sequence continues at coordinate 30,699,714 of NC_057350.1, read as the reverse complement.
AAACTTGAGGCGGTAAATTAGATCTTTCCTGTTAAGCTCTTAAAGTGTTGGTATATCGGATTGCAAGGCTACTTAGTATTAACACACCGTAGGTAAGTTATGGTTTGATGTACTGTTCCAAGTATGGTCTATTACTAGACTTAAAATTCAATAATTTTAAAATGTAAATGGAGTATATTAGTGGAATTAAATACATGAAAGTAGATTTTTGTTATTTTATTAAAATATTCGGAAGATTTCCTTGTCTAGTACCAGATTCTTAATATCAGGAAAATGTTCACATGTATCTAAAATTTTTCAGCGTATATATATTTTTCCAGCAGGGCAGTGGGAAGCAGCTATACTCTTCTCTACTCTCATTCTGTATGTACTCTTGAGAATAACCAGATTAACTCCCGGGAGCAACTGAAATGTAGACTTTCAACATTTTTTCCTCTATTGCTCTTTTTGTCTATTCTCTACTCAAACATATTTTCCTATAGATCCAGAGGTTAGAGCTGTCCAGACTGCTCCTGACCATTTTCCCTTCAGTAGAATATAATTTATAATAAATTCTCATTTCACAAATAATTTGAAGCACAGTTCAATTGCTGAACCATGGTCTAGTATCAAAACCCTTTTACTTTTCAACACAGACCTAGACATTTTTCTTTCTTCACAGCCAGTCACTTCCGCTCTTGCATTCATGCATATGCTTTCTCCTTGCTAAGAGTGGAAGCCTACAATTGGCTAAGCCTCCCTAAGCTTTGCAATTGTTCCTGTTATTCCACATTCAGTGTGCTTGCTTGTGACCACTTTCTGGCATCAAACAGAACACAGAAACAATCATTCCAAGTCTTTTTATCTTTGTTATTAGTTATACTGTTGACTTAAAACTAAAAACGGAACTTTAAACAAGGAGTAAAACACACACACACACAGGGTTTTAAACACTCTACATGCTACATTTAAAGGCTTTTAATCATCATTTTAGTCCTTTTATCTATTTCTTCATATAATGATTGGTCTCTCTTCTGCTAATCATAGTCCATGCTGTATGCCTAACATGAAAACATGTTTTTGAGTATTCTAAACTAGATGCACAAAAGATTCTGTAACAGTTTGCATGTTTGTACTCAAAAAGATCTTTTCCATTCATGATTCTGTCACTGAAAGTGTTAAGGTATCTAAATTATTATTGAGAAGAGGTTCCATAAACCAGGTTTAAGTAGTTTGGTGAATTAAGCAGTATGCAGTAGACACTAGGATGCATTGTACTATTACAATTAGCTGTATTTTAATAAAATTAAAATTAACTGTATTTTAAAAAGATAGAATGAGAGTGAAAAGAGACTGTGGTTGTTCAATAGGCTATGTGAATTTCAGTGAAAAAATTGAAGAGTGACCGAAAGCTAGTATAAAAACTAGACTTACAGCAGTGGGCGGGAGAATTGGAAAATATCATCAAATGATCTCTCATGATGATAACAATTAAGAAACTACATTGCAAGAGAAATTTTGGAGGAAATAAGAGGGGAGGTTCATGATAGTCTGTCAGATTCAAATAGGTGTTAAAGCCGTCTATGTGGTCCAAGTTTTCTGTGGTGTCTGGAATATTGTGAATGCTAAAACTTTTCGTTAAATTTAATTGTTTTTACTTGGAAGCTCCACACAGAGACCTTCTCTATAAAGGGATAGCCCAGCTCTAAGAGGGAGAATTCTGAATACACTGTGCTGTATTTCATTCATTAAATTTCCAGCTTAAGCCTATAGAACTGAGCAAAATGCATCTTCTCCTCCACATTTCCTTACTGGACAATCGACTCTTACGGTCAAGCAGCCATTTAGAGAGTTACCCTCAAGCACAGACTTGTCTGTGCTCACTGGACTGTACAATCAGAATCCCCTGGATAATAGGGGGGAAATTTTCCTCAAAATTGGTGGGCATAGAGCCAGAGTTTTAACAACTTTTATCATCATGTAGTTTGTTACTTCTCAAGTCCCAAAAAGTTAAATGCAAATAAAAGCAAAGAATAATTTTAATTTTGAATAATTTTAATTTCAAGAATAAAGTGAAACTCACCAAAGCATTTTTAAGACGAAAAAAAACCCACATTTTTTCTTGCCCCTTCCTACATAAAAGGTAAAAGATACCAAGATAAGAATTAAAGAGTAGTTTTCCTTGGACTATATTATTCTCCAGAGACGCAACAATTAACATGCAATAATTTAGCATATCCTAATAGAAAACAGTACATTGGCATTTAATAGTAAGCTATTTTCAAAAAAGCCTAGGTCTGACTCAAGCCAAGATAAAATTTTAGTTAAAATATCTATTTTTTTATGAAGAGAACTCTAAGGTCTATTTTGAAGGTCTCTTATAATTTGTTTACTGCTGCCACAGTTAAGAATCACATTTCACTGGGGTGCCTGGGTGGCTCAGTTGGTTGGACATCCTACTTTGGCTCAGGTCAGGATCTTGCGGTTTGTGATTTCAAGCCCCACATTGGTCTCTGTGCTGATGGCTAGGAGCCTGGAGCCTGCTTTAGATTCTGTAACTCTCTCTCTTTGCCCCTCCCCTGCTCGTGCTCTGTCTCTGTCTCTGTCTCAAGGATGGATAAACACTGAAAAAAATTTTTAAAAAAAGAACGGGGCGCCTGGGTGGCGCAGTCGGTTAAGCGTCCGACTTCAGCCAGGTCACGATCTCGCGGTCCGTGAGTTCGAGCCCCGCGTCGGGCTCTGGGCTGATGGCTCAGAGCCTGGAGCCTGTTTCCGATTCTGTGTCTCCCTCTCTCTCTGCCCCTCCCCCGTTCATGCTCTGTCTCTCTCTGTCCCAAAAATAAATAAACGTTGAAAAAAAAAAAAAGAATAACATTTCACTTCTGCGATTTATCCCCCTGTAATACCCCATTTTGCGTTCAACAAGGAAACGTGAGGTATCTACCGAAAGCCAATTGTATGCACAATCTCTCAAACCCAAAATACTTTAAAAAGATGAAAAGTAGTAAAAAGTGCATCTCTATTACTGCTACTATCTTTGTATATTGCACTATATAAAATTGCTTTCAGACACCAAGTTAAGAACGATGTACTTTTACATTGTTTGGGAACAAACATTCTATACGTGGAGAAAGAGAGTTATTATGAGAATTCTCAGCAATTATACTAACTCTGCTCTGAATATTTTCCTTTCCTTCCCCCGCCCCCATTGATGTTGAAAGGGAGTATCAAGAGTTACCACCTGAAGTAAAGAGATGGAAAATTGTTCCAAATAGAACTAGTCTCTTCAAGATCCTTCATGTGAGTTACAAGAAAGGTCAGAAGAGTAGCTAAGCCCAAATTTCTGCAACCAACGTTATTATTTTAAGGTACTGCTTTATCTGGAAATCTAGATTTGACTGTAGAAATAGAACTAAAACAGACCCACGGTAGATTTCAGGTCACTAGAAGATCAAGTTAGCGCCTTGACAAAGCACCATGTTGCTGTTTGGCCCTCATGTAACTTTTTACATTATAAAACTAAAGTTTAAACTCCATCCTTCCCGACTATTTAAAATCATGACCCAGGGGTTTTCTGTGTTGAAGGCTGCCAGTAGGATTGCCAGGACTGTGTAATTGCTGCACAAGCCTTTTACAACTGGCTTCGAAGCTGATCTATGGAACCACTCGATTCCACAGCTGTCAAAGCACCGATACCAACTGCAGTTAATGACACCACATCATCTTCTAGCTCGTATACCTGCCGCCTTGCAAACAAATAGCCACAGGCAGCAAAGAGTGGGGGGGGGGCACAATGAACGGCAGATACCATATTTATCATAATCACTATGATCCACGGTAGAGGAAAATCAATTTCTCTTAATCGAGTAGAGTGACTTATTAAGGGTTATGAGTCCTGGCTGGATAGCTGTACTGATTTGATTATGTTGGGAGGGAAATTAGCAGTGGCCTCCTACACGGTCTTTTCCTTTGTCTTCAGGCTCAGAGTTTGTTATTAAATTATTATCTTATAAAAGCCTTAGTGAGCAGGTCATTCTTTGATCAAGAAGAAACTGAGAAACAAAGTGCTGAAAGGTTTCAGAAGTGCTGACAGGTAGAGATGTGAACACTCACAATCAGAGTCTCACTGCAGAGTCATTGGTTCCTAACTGAAAGGGCATAGATACAGCATTCACCCATGCCAATGTTGGAACCTTCTTGAAAGAATCCTAACATGAGATAAAACCTTTGTCCTTCAATTTCTCCCTCCTGTTTTTGATATATAGCCTCACACATCTGGTAAGTAAGGCACCCTGATATGCTGTCTGAGAAGAACAGATCAGTAGGTTAAAAGTCATTTCCGTGTTTTTAATCTTTAAATACTGCTTTGACCAAAATCAGTAGTAAAAAACCAAAAAGTTAAATATGCATTGTTTTTAACCCTCCAGATTTTTAAAAGGCCACAAATCATGAACAGAAAGTAGAAAAAATTCTGTGGAACTTAAAGTATTTTCTCACAAGAATGACCTTTCCTTGCCTACGTATCTCTGATGCAACTTTGGGGAAAGAAAACAATAAATTTCAGTTGTCTTCACTTCTGTTTTTCTGAACAGTTTTGGTTGGAGTTTTACAAACATGTGAGCAACCATCAGAATGGTTTCCCTCTCAGTAACTAAAGAAATAAGAAAAGGATTAGGCATCTCTTGCAACATATATAACAAACAAATATGGCAGATATAAAACCCTTTGGAAATAGTTGTATTTTATAAATTATCCCCATGTACAACCAAATATGTACAATTATTTCTTAGTAATAATATATTAAGATATTAACTAAAATTACTGGGTGGGGGCACCTAGGTGGCTCAGGGGGTTAAGCATCTGATTTTTTATTTTGGCTCAGATCACAATCTCACAGTTCATGGGATGGAGGCCCACATCAGGCTTTGCACTGACAGCATGGAGCCTTCTTGGGATTCTCTCTCTCCCTCTCTCTCTCTCTCTCTCTCTCTCTCTCTCTGCCCCTTCCCTGCTTGTGTGTTCTCTGTCTCTCTCTGTGTCTCTCTCTTTCTCTTTCTCAAAATAAATAAATACAATATTTTTAAAATTTTGTAAATTTTTCTAGAAGCAGACATACAAAATTAAAGGAATTCCCAAAACAGAATGTGGTTTTAGTTGAGCAGAGTTACTAGATTGCTTTCTCTTTGTCTTTTGCAAAACACACAATCCATGAGATATACATAATTTCTTTAACAATGATACATTTGTGTTTTAAACATTTTAGATTTCAAACATTTTGGTCAATATAATGCCAAGATTTCTTTTGGTGGTCTCAAAGTTCTTAAAAGTGTTGCTATCCGATTTCCTCATGAGTGAAGTTTTATTGTTAGTACATTATATTAACAATAGAGTGATGCAATTCTTACAAATAGGACAGTCGTGGTTCCATAATCTGTTATTTTGATAATCATGCAATGTTTTCTGTTTCCTCTCTCCAGTGGCCTAATCACTGTGTCCTCAAGAAATTACCTGACAAAATGTAATTTTTTTTATTCTATAATCTCCCTTCACCTTTCAACTCTCATTCCAATGGCTTTTTGGTCTTTATGACCCAGAAAAAAATTAAAATTGTACTTATAAACCATAATTGCTGTAAAATGTTTCAATCATGCATTTTACCACATAAATAAATAAGTACAGAGGTATACTGCAAGATTAAAGAAAGCAGGAAGTAAAAAGTTTTTTATATGTCTCCATTCTTGGTTCTTTCATATGTTGTGTTCTAGAAAAGATTAATAAATGTCTTCTATCTATTCATTTCTCTTAGCATACATTCATTTTTATAACCCTGCAACCTAGCATACATCCTAACATACAGAAGGTGTTCAAAAGACATTTGCTGAATTAAATTCAACCAAACTATAAGCATATCAAGCATAGTTTACTTGAATTATTTTCTCTCCATAGATTTTTATTCCTGCTAGTAATCCACATTTTTCTAGCACTTCCAATTATTGGAGACATTTCCATATTCTAGAGACTAAAGACTGCTACACTTAAAAAGTCAGTGGTCAAAAAGATTGAGTGACTGTAAAGAAACTTCCATTAGCCTATTAGAAATAATTACAATTTTCCAAAACTACTGATAAATAGGTCATTTATTTCATCTAATGTCTATAAAGGCATTAAAGGTATTTTTGGCTCATCAGGCAGTAATGAAGAGTGACTTTTTCATAAGGACTTTCCTGGTGGTATAAACAATTTTTTTTTGTGAATGTAATGATAGCTCAGTCAAAATGGCGCTTTCTAAGAACTAAAACTACTATAGCTAGTTTGATGATAAATTTGAATCTGATAAAATTGACACATTACACCAAAAAGACCATATTCATCGGAGAGTTCGAGAAACATTTGCTACTGAGCTCTATGTAGGATCATTTTATTGCTTATCAGTCAATAATCGCCAAACACATTCAAGTACTCTGTCTCCTGGCTGAGAGAAATTAAAACTACAATAAATCTTCTGACATACAGTATTACAGTATTATTAAACACCATCATTCAATACTAGGATATTGGATAAAAATCACAACCCTATAATAAATCATATGTATTTTGTAGGTAAAGATTAAAATATACTTATCTTTATTTTCATAATTTTATGAGGGAGTCATGGAAATATATTAGGTCATATTCTAAAGGAAACTACGCATTCAAAGTAATCCACCTCAAATACACTTTAAATGACTGACTTCAAAATAATCCATCTAATAATTTAATAATGTGTTTTCCCTACCTTTAATGACCAGGTTTTAGAACACTATTCTTTTTAAAAAACACAGTCACATAAAGAAAATACACAAACACTATATCAAAAAGTGTTAATTAACTGTCTTCTAATTAATTTAATACTTCCTTTGCTAAATGGTCAAATCTGATAGAAACTTAGGAAACTAAAGAATTGTTCCTAAATTCCTTAGTCTAACACGTAAATTGAAATGAGGAGTGTGGAAACTATATCATATTTATTCAACAAATTTTATTGAGCATTGATAATTGTACTAGGCACTTTGATACATGTCATAGATTTAAAAAAAAATAAGAAATATATACTTCTGCCCTCTTTAGACTTAAAGCTTATCAACAATTTACTTTTCATATTTATGGATCCCAAAGATTGTATGCCCCCCCCCGATGTCACCAGCAGTTTTAATAGCTCCTCCAGCACCAGACTTTAAATCTCTTGACCAGTGACTCTTTTGTTGTTAGCAGTCTTTAGTCACTAATTGCAGTTGTCTTAAAATTTACACGCCACCTGGGTCCAGCAAAGTAATGTATGAGTAAAGCATTCGAGCTGTGGATAAATCTGGTTTGTAGGGCATATGGAGATCTGGAGAGAACAAAACTCATCTAAAAGCATAAATGCAATTAGAATACAACAATAGCAAAACACTGTGAGGGCTAACAGAGTCTATCTATACTTAGCCTTTGGGCCACCTGCTCTAAAATATGAAAAAAAAAAAAAAAGAAAATTCAAATACCTCCAGTGTATCTCAGGGGAAAAATACATGTGGTGGGGGGAGGGGATATCCTTCATCTGAACACTCAGTATTAATTAAGTCTAGGATTCTACCAAACCAATGGAATTGGAAAGGTAGAAATGACATCCATGTAAAAAATACACTGGATCTGTACATCTTAGTCACTTTAAATGCCATTCTTTCTTTTTGCTAGCTGTCTAAAACTTCTCCAATAATATGTACCAAAGGGGAAACCAATAAGAAACTCTAGTACTATAATGAGAAAAAACAAAAGCCAAATTAAGAAATCTATTTCTGTAACTAGTTATGTAAGATGTTCACATACACTCACACACAAAAAAAGGTTCACACATAAGCAATGTTATCTTTTTTTAATGTTTTTAATTTTTAATTTTTCTTTTTTTTGAGAGAGAGAGAGACAGAGAGAGAGAGAGACAGAGAGAGAGAGAGAGACAGAGTGTGAGTGGGGTAGGGGCAGAGAGAGAGGGAGACACACAATCAGAAGCAGGCTCCAGGCTCCGAGCTGTCAGCACAAAGCCCGACACGGAGCTCAAACCCACAAACCGTGAGCCATGACCTGAGCCGAAGTTGGACGCTTAACCGACTGAGCTACCCAGGCACCCCAGCAATGTTATCTTAATATTGTCAATATAACAGATTAGTAAAAGGATTATGGGAAATTACATATGTATCTATTTTAAAGTAGTCACTAAGAAATCATGGAGGGTACTTTGTTTTCCTATACTAAAATGGAAAACTTTCATATATGCACATACATACACACACCCAAGAACATGAAAAGAACAAAAAAGAGCACTTCAGTAGGAAAAGTACCTAAACAACAGGAATACCCCATTCACAAAAGAAGAAAAGAATAAGGCAATTATCACCCAACAAAAGTTTTAGCCTTACTAAAAATAAAATGTAAACTTGCTGAGATAATGATTTCATTTATCATATAGGCATAGGGAAATGTCCTAAAGGAAGCATATGAGAAACCTGCACTCTCAGGAATTATTGAGTTTAAACTAAAATAGCATTACTGAAGAACTTTCAAAAATTCTTAAAAATATCTATACCCAGGGGCACTTGGGTGGTTAAGCATCCAACTCTGGATTTCAGCTCAGTCACGATCTCCCAGTTTGTGGGATTGAACACCAAGTCAGGCTCTGTGCTGACAGTGTGGAGCCTGCTTGGGATTCTCTCCCACTCTCTCTCTGTCCCTCCCCCACTTGAGGTGGCACTCTTCCTCCCTTTCTCTCTCAGAAGAAATGAATAAAATTAAAATATATATATATATATATATCCAAACCCATTGACTCAATAATTCTATGTGTGAATTTACTTGAGAAAAATAATCAGGGATGTGCACAAGAATTTTTATCATAGTACGTATTTTATAGTTCATACGTTCATATACAATCCTGAAAAACTAGACATGACTTAAATATCCAATGAGGAAGAAGAAGAAACTTAGCATACAACGTGAAATGAAATGTACAGGACAGTGAAGAAAAAAATGATCTGAGAAAATATTTATAAAATGTAAATAAGCAAGAAGACACAGCTACCATGATAATCTGGAGGAAAAAAACCCACAAAACATATGCATACATACAAACATGCAAAAATATAGTTATCCACAAATCATTACCAGAGGACTTCCAAGTAAGTTTATTTTTGTACATCTACACTCACATATTTTTCAAATTTCTGCATTGAATATGTAAGCACTGAGAATCTGAGCTACTGGAGGCTACAAATGACATTTTTCTGGTTTATTCACTGACATACCCCTAACATGGCACTTAACCTGGTACACAGTAGGCACTCCAACCATTTGCTTAAGGAATAAAAAGTACATATAATTTTTTAAACAGTCTTCATAACTCATAAATGAATCAATCTTATATAATTATAAAATTATATGTATAATTATCACAAAAACCTTATAAGGCTAGAATCATCATCCAACTTGATAGGTGAAAAAAACTAAGATTAAGAAGTTAAGGGGTGCCTGGGTGGCGCAGTCGGTTAAGCGTCCGACTTCAGCCAGGTCACGATCTCGCGGTCTGTGAGTTCGAGCCCCGCGTCGGGCTCTGGGCTGATGGCTCAGAGCCTGGAGCCTGTTTCTGATTCTGTGTCTCCCTCTCTCTCTGCCCCTCCCCCGTTCATGCTCTGTCTCTCTCTGTCCCAAAAATAAATAAACGTTGAAAAAAAAAATAAAAAAATAAAAAAATAAAAGAAGTTAAGTGATAGGTAATCAGTAATCTATGGTAAGTGATCTGTAACTAGGATTGGGGAGAAGCTCTTTTGTTTCCACTTCATCCTTTGGGCTCTCACCTCAACAACAACAACTTCATCTGTTCTGCTGGTCAGAATATTACTATATATAGATTTCCTATGTATAATATATAGTATATATATTTCCTGTATGTAATATATAATATATATTTTCTATATATATTTCTATATATTCCAATATATATTATATATATGTATGTACATATGTACCTATTTTAAAGTAGTCACTAAGAAATCATGCAGGTTACTTTGTTTTCCTATATTAAGATGGAAAATATGTATTCAAACTAATCCACTTCAAATACACATTAAGTGACTGACTTCCAAGTAATTTATCTAATAATTTAATAATGTGTTTTCCCTATCTTTAATGACCAGGTTTTAGAATATTATTATTTTTCAACAACACAGTCACATAAAAAAATACACAAACACTTTATCAGAGGGTGTTAATTAACTGTCTTCTAATTAATTTAATACTTCATTTGCTAAATGGTCAAATCTGATAGAAACTTAGAAAACTAAAGAATTGTTCCTAAATTCCTTAGTCACTTGTTTGTCTATTTAATTCACTTACTTAGACAAGCCAAAACTTAAGCCTTAACTGATGACACAACCTATGAGGAAGTGTCACTCTAGTCTTCCTTTTTATTCATTTCTTAGGACAGACAAAATAACAGCTTAATGTGGAGACATTATTTTAGGAAAAAAACACCATGCTATACTTGTTAGCAATTAAGAGATATTGCACAGAAAATTTATATACAATATGAAAATGTTCTTTTCCTAAATGGAGTTTTTATTTTTTTTTTATTTTCTCTGTAATGTATGTTTATTTTTGAGAGAGAGACAGAGCTCAAGTTGGGGAGGGGCAGAGAGAGAGGGAGACACAGAATCCGAAGCAGGTTCCAGGTTCTGAGCTGTCAGCACAGATGTGGGGCTTGAACTCACAAACCGTGAGATCATGACCTGAGCTGAAGTCGGATGCCACCTAGGCATCCCCTAAATGGACTTTTTCAAAATATTAGGGTCAACCTTAAATCAAAATTATAACAGTCTACACATAAAGGGTATCTCTGTTAAGATAAGGGAACTTTATAATGCATGATGAAAGATAAGCTGTAACAAAGGACATTGCAGTGATCATAAGGATATGAGAGAAGGACAACTATGCATGAGAATGTACCAGAAATAAGATGTGATGAGATGAGTTTTATGAGCAAGATGGAGCATCAGATTACTGCACTTGAAACAAAAGCAATGTCTGTGAGGATACTTTTGAAGAAATCGTAGAGATGCATATGGAAATTGCAGGGTTGCAGGAGGAAGAGTGTGGAGAGACAGAGTTTCCTTTAGGATAAAATTTCTACAGGACTTTTCATTAACCAAGAAAAGGAAGTTTCAAAATCAAATATACAGGAAATATATTCCACAAAGATGTCAACATCTTTCACAAGGAAATAAAAATAATTATTGTGCATCTATATTCCTTCTTTCTCTCAACCATAACTTTAAAATGTTGATAGAATTCCCTTGAGAACTTGCTGAAAGCCTGACATTAAACTACTAGGCAACATACAAATGAAAAGTGCTGAATAATTTATTATGAACTGGTGATTGTGGACAGAAATGTCTAAAATAAGCTGATAGAGACTTAATGATCAAGAAGAAAACAACTAAAAATATGAACTGGAAATACCAAACCACAAGGGATAATCTTTTTAATCCAGTGTTTGCTACTGTATTTCTCTTACATAAATTGGAATCACTAAATCTGATTTGTGAATTTTAAGTAGGCCAATTACGGATCAAACAGATGATTACTTCATTGCTTCTATAATAACACAGCTAGGTAACCAATTCAAACTTATATTTAATGGCCGTACATTTTCTTTTAAATCATCTTCTGAATACATTTTGGAAATGGACTGTGACAATGGTTTCAGCTTTATTCCTCTCTTCAGCTACACGTCATCACAATTTTGACTGTAATGAGGTTACTCTGCATCTGTCTGTCACAAATAACCTAGTAACAACTAAATGGATTGCCATCAATCTTTCAATTAGAATGTATAACTTTATTAGCACAATATTTTTCGAACTGATTGTATTACTTTGAAAAAGGGCTTTCATTTACTTTGTCATTTAGGGTCAAATGTGTGCAATCGCTGGGAGATGAATAAATAATAATAACCTGTTTTGAATTTGTAGGCTGTAGACTTGGCTAACATGTTTTCCCTTAATTATGTAAACTAAACAACTAGTAGTACACCAGAAGTAGAAATGAACCAAACGCAAACATACTTTTATGACTGTTCTGTATATTTTATTCTATAATGTCAATTTCTAACAATCGCACTCTGTAGAATCAGTTGTTAATCACTTGACTCATCATGAAAACTTCATAAAAATTATAATACACTATATAACTGGTAAATCTATATATTCAAAAAAGATTATCCTTTTGGTGAATAAAACTCTTTCTATAGCCAAACATTTTTTCATAGTTCCTTATAATGAAAAGTTTAGATTCCTTCATGTCACATCTTTGATCAAACATTCTAAGCACCTATGTACAGCTTAGACAATCTCTGTTTTCTCTCACTTCTCAATCTTTTCTTTGTTCATGAGAGAGAGTAGTAAATGTCTACCAGTAAATCAAGCGCTATAATTTGGCTAGAGCCACAAATTCAGCAGAATTAATATTAACATATTAAAACAATAGCACCATATCTGAAAGAAACGTAAAATAATTAATGAAACCAACACCATTAGAGGAGCCAAGTCCCTGGAAAGGTTGGAAGCTGTGATTTGCACTTCAAAGGCAAATCTATCCCTCCAGCATAATCACCTGGATCTACCTAAACCACACTCTGAGAGGTACAAATCCAGAGATATTCATGTGGCAATGACTGTGACATTGTGCAGACAGACTACAGCTGTTATCATTAATATGGCTTCCCTACTAAGTATTATATTATATTATAGTTCAGGTCTCATGGAAAATAAAGGTTGCATCTAAACACTACCTAGAAAATAAGCAGAAACAGGGACTTACTATTATCTAAACTAAGTATTTGAATAGTACCTGGATTCTCCCTTTTCAACCCTGATATTCCTGTATCATGAGGATATAATCTTATTATATTAGAGTTTAATAGTTACAATAATTAAAAGGCCAATATCCTGTATGGCAGAAAGAGATATAGAAAGTAGAAAGGAAGGGAAAAAGAAAGAAAGAAATGGAGAATAAAGATAGAAAGTAAGAGGAGAGCAAAGGTGACGGGAGGGAAGGAAGGAGGGAAGGAGCAAATGTAAGTCCCTGGAAGCTGTAAGCAATTAAAATGGATAAATCAATTTGCTACTTTTAATCAGAACTAAAAATGGTAGCTCAAGTAAGATGTATACTGTAGTGTGCATTTATTTCATGGCTAACATATGGCATAAAATAGGTAACTGCATTACTATTCCCAAAGTCAGTATTCCTTTTACCAAAATGAATACAAGAACCCGACAAATATCTCCACTCTTCTATGTTGGCTTGATTTTGCAAAGTAACCCATTCCCACCAATTCCATGAGGTGTTAAGTCATAGAACACTGATCTCATTGTGTCATATCTATTTTTGATGATGACCTAGACATAGTCATATTGCTTCTTGGATACTAAAAAGGAAAAAAACAAAAACAAAAACACAAAACAAAACAAACACCTCTACTTTCGTGGTTCCTGTTAACTCGGCTCTACTTGACCTAGACATCTCACACGTCAATATTTTAAACTCTATCCATGCCAACCTGGTCTTCTTATAACCCTTCAAAAAAACCAGTTTCTTCCTGGCTTCAAGCGCCTTCATTCACAATGTTCTTCCTTTCTGATATGCCCCCATTTTCTTCTCTTCCAATTTTTTAAAATTTTAGTTTGGTTCAAAAACCATCTCTCCGATGAGGAAGGCTTTACCCACCTCTCTTACCACGGCCCACATCTAGCTAAGGGCTCCCTGGTATCCTATGAAAATGGCTTTAAACTATTTGAACTCTCTGAAGATTCAAGAAAGGAAGGAATAGATGGCCTCTGCTTTTATCCGACCTAGACTCTGGACACTGGGGTTTCCAATAAGAATTTGTTTCACGAACGTATTCAAATGCTTCACACACAGGCAGGCACACACACATATGCACATATATATGTATATATATTAAAGCTTCTGTCCTATAGCATCTACTTATATTTCTCACCTTCTTGCCCACTGTCTATAATGGTCAACAGTTCAGTATGTGTATGTTTAATTTTTCCAGTTAGTATATAGGCAGTCAAAAAGCAAGGACCATACCTTAATTCAAGAGAAAAGCAAGCTAGATTCATAATAAACTGTAGTTAAGTACTTCCCTGATTAAATAAATAATTGAATAAAATACTTCTAAAGTTTACTAATAATCAGCCTCAATTATTTTTTTGAGTTCTCTAAGTTCTTACACGTCTTTGCAAAAGCAATAATCTAAAAAATATCTCACTATATAGAACTATATAATATAGTGTAGAACTAAGCTAAAAGTCACTTTGCAGAGCATTTTAAACTTCTACCTTTACTTTTCTAAATGATGTTGTTCCATGTATGTTCATGAAAACCAACTGGTTAACTTTATTGTGAAAGCATTAAATTGTATATATAGGGCTAATATCTTTATCAGCAAACTGCTTTCTGGAGTTCAGATTCTGAACTGACTTTGTTTTTACTGCTGATTCCTCTCCATTCTTCTCCTTTAATAACAAAGTAATATGGTTTTGATCAAACCATCCTTTGCAGCCTGAGAAAATACCCTCCCAAGCTGTTCCCAGACTTACTCTGGAAGACCGTACATCAGAAGCAGTGAAATAGCACATTGGCTCAAAGGCCATTAGGCAAGAGCTAGGGAAAAAAAGGCAGGGCATTCACTTTTAATTTCCAATCTATCAGACATGGCTTGTCGACATTATGTCATTGGCCTGTCAGAATGAAAGAATACAAGACAAAACTGTTTTAATACTTCACTGCTTGCAATATTACCGCAACACCACATGTGGAATAGATCTGAGAAGTAAGCTTTGAGTAAAGCATCATAGCTTCATTTTTTACGTTGTCATCACTGTAAGAAAGATATTTGACTGGACTTCAGCTTTTTGAGTGGCCATTCTCTATGAGTTTAGTACCAGTGTAGCAATAATCTGAGTTTAAATTAGCTAACTTTGTGGATTTTTACATCTTCTTTGAATATGAAAACAAATGAAGAATTTCCATGTTACCCATTTCAGTTCACACAAAAGGAAAGATATGGCAAGAACTAAGTTATAACCTCAACTCTCCACCTAGGCAATGCTTACTCTGTACACATCTGTATGGATGACCACCAAATATATATCTGGAGGCTTAGGTCAAGGGGCAATAGTCAAAAATTAAAAACAAACAAAAGTTCTTATGTTTGTGATCACAAAGTAAACAGTCCACATTTGTATTGCTGGAAACAGATTGTTGAGTATTCTTATTTTGCGCTCTCTCTCAACACCCCCCTCCCACACAAACACACTCACTTGTGTTTTGAACAATAAGCTGCTTCATCTACATAGAACAAGAGTTATACTTCAATAAACCAAGACCCTGAACTCACAGACTCAGAATTGTTTATTGCAATTCATACTCACAAAGAGATCAATCTTAAGAATTCTCCCTAATATCTAATACTCTAGATATTATTTTAAGTGGAAAGCTATCCAGATCATTGAACTGACACGTGGGAAATGTGCCAAAAGTCTCCTCTTACTAGCTGTATGGCTTTGGGCAGAATATTTGCCCAATCTGCCATTTCATTTCTTCATAAAGGAAAAAAGAAAATAATATCCTAAACATCAGTGGCTTGAAGTGAAGATGAAATGTTATATGAAGTTTCCAGAATATAATCAGTGTTCAACTTATGTAAAGGAAAAGCTGAATGTTTCACTGTGAAATAACAGAGCATGGATATTCAGGATTTCATAAATATAAAGAGAACCAACACTTAGAATTATTACGATGATGAGAATCACCTAAGAGATTCCAACTAATATAATATAGGATAAAATTTCTAAGAATGATTTCCAACAGAGCATTATGGCTTGAACAAAACAAAAAGATCTGGCTTAACTAAGTTAACTGGAAAATATTTAAAACAGAATGTCTCATTCCTCACTCAGTTTCAACAGGTCAAGGACTTACAATGGATAGACAGTGAAATGGATCTCAGTAAAAGTCAAGAATTAAAAAACATTATCATTAATAGCATACATTCATATTAACGTAGTAACACTAAACATCTACTAAATAATGCTGAAACCTATTCGTTTACCCAAACACAGATTAATAAGGCATTCTTTGGGATTCCTAAGTGTAAGGAGTGTGTGAAACAAGGCTGGCTACAGGTACAATCAATTTCCAGCTTTAAATTGCCCTTTCAACTCAGTGTAATAATTGCTCAATTGTTTTCTCTTAGTTTTTGTTGTTAGTTTTTTGTTTTGTTTTGTTTCATTTTCCCTAAAGGCTGTATTCAGACTTAGCTGAGATGTATACTATTCTGAATACAGAAGAGAGCAATATACTTAGCTAACGAAGTTTTTTTTTTTTTTTAAAGCCAATTGCTATCACTGTAATTCTAGCTATGCTATTGAATTCTATCTTTGTAATTGCTGGAAATCATAATTGTGCCATGCTAAAGTTAAATTCATAGAATAAAGGGAAACTTTCCTTCTAAATTTTGTGTAGTTACATCACATTTAAAATTTTCCTATCAACTTAATATTAGCATATCATCAGTTTTTTGAGAGGCAATTATAATATGAATCAATCCAGGTCAGAGGTACAATATGATTTACTTTGAATCCTTTCAGCTCACATTGTAGAAGCTTCACAATTTGCCAAATTCCCCTAGTGCCTAAATCCTTTCGGGCCATCCAAGTAAAACTGTTAGATTTCTATGCCAGTATCACTGACTTAGTTTCTTTTCACATCTTCCCAAAGTTATCCCGCACAATGCATTTGCTGGACACACCGGAATAAATGCCAATGCAGGTGACAAGTTAAAATAATCATTCTTTCATCCACTTATCAAACTGTTCCTCACAATGCTTTAAAAGTGGAATTTAAATGCAGAAAATCAAGGTCGTTGATGATGCAAAGCACTAATCCAATAATATAAAAGAAGCGAAAAAATATCATTGATGCTTAATAAGGTTGATGAAAAGAAAACAGTCCATGATAAAAGTCATTCCAAATTACAAATTACTGATTCAAATGCTCACAAGGGCAATATAGAAGGCTGTATTTAAAAACTGTGGCTCTGAGCGTCTTCTTACATTACGTTTTAGTACATGAAATTGGCCAATGTTAATGTCCTTGCATGAAAAATCATTACATGTCAATATGAATTCTGTAAAACCATAAGTCTTGGACTGTCAGCACAGAAGTCTCTAAGAATGGATGGCTGTGTATTCTCTTCCTTACAGTCTGTGTCAACGAACTCACAGAACATTAAAATAACATCCTTCACATTGCTGGAGCTTTATATACATCATAAGGCATTTCCGCTATTTTGTTGAAATTCTTAGTCTCTCCGTGAGGTTACAGATGATAATATTCATTTCTGTGTGAAAGCACCTGGCAATCTAACCTAGCAACATTCTTTTACCCAAAGAAACTTCAACACAAGCAACTCATATTATTGAATATTTTAATCTAAGTTGATGCACTTTTATGGAATCACAAGTTTCATATGATGGACTGATCCACATGATCTTTATTCCAAAGTAACGTATGTCACTTTTCCATGTTGTTTGTTTGATTTTTATGGAAATTCTGTTGACCTACTCCTGGCAACTTACATACAGTTTATATGTTAGAAATTGCAAATGAAAATTTTTATGTTATTGCAGAGACAAGTAGGGTGTAAAATAAAAGGAAAAGACAAATTTAGATGTTTAACAATTAATCAAAATATGGAGCAGAGAGTGGCCCCTCCCCCAATTTTGAAAGCGCAGGGTAATATATTTGAAGAAGTATTAAGTGTTGTTCATCATATTTAAGAAGTTAAAGCAATGATGGATGTGGAATGTTCTAATATTCAGAGGGGTCGGCCTTTAAGGAAAATGTCACAGTGGCTTCCCTGTGATTGCTCAAATCAATTCTCCAAATCAAATTCAAGTATTCTAATCTGACCTCCTTGATTTTTTAATTGTGTCTTATCTGAACATTCATGACAGTTTTTCTGACTCACACATCTAGATTCAAGAGAGGATCCTAAAACTTGCATTCATCCAAAAATTTTCCTGCCAACTTAAAGGTCTCTCCCAAGGAGAGATGGGTTGATTAAATGCCATACTCAACTGCTGAAGGTTTCCACAGAATTATAAAAGAAACCTCACATAATTTTAAAGCAAATCAGGAAGTCTTTAGCAATGAAAAAAATGACCATATCGCCTGTAACATTGTCAAGTTATCACATATTGGAAAAAAGCTGGACATTCCACAGGGCCTGTCAGTTTTATGACAAGAAGTTTGTATTAGTGAATAACACAAACTGTAATGTCAATGAGCTCAATCTTTATTTTGTGAACAAAGATAATATATATTTCTAGGGGTGTCTGGGTAGCTCAGGTAAGCATCCTACTCTTGATTTGGGTCAGGTCATGATCTCATGGTTTAGGAGTTCAAATTCTGCCATTGGGCCCTGTGCTGATAGTGCAGGGATTCTCTCTCTCTCTCCCTCCCTCTCTCTCTCTCTGTCTCTCCCATGCTCACACACACTCTCTCAAAATAAAAAAATAAATAAAACTACTTAAAAAATAAAATAAAAAGATAACATTTCTAAGTTCTTATCAGCATGAAAAATCAAGAAAATGTGTGAAAGTAAGCTCTTTAAAGACTCAGAATCATTTTTAGCTTCACAAATATTTTTATGACAGCACACATAAATATTAAATGTAGGATTGTCATAAAGTAGGCCATTAGGTACACAGAATATAAAGATACAGGAATAGTCACATGAAATATTTACAAATGAGAGCCAAAATAGAAGTTAAGCTTATTATCTGTCGTGACCTATTAATTTCTCAAGAAGTGTGGCCAGATTTCAAGATCTGAGCACACAATAAAGCAGACTAACCTGAATCATATTTGTTTAAAAAACCTAATCACAAGATCACTCTTAAATTTTATGTGAAAGTTTGAAATTGGAATGTGAAGAAGATTGTGTTGGAATAAGTTTGAATGAAATAGAGGAGTAGACTATATCTCCATATTGGATTAGCATTTGCTATATGATTCTTCTTATTATTAGAATCCATTTGGGATAAAAGAACCCCTTACAGTAACAATAAATAGAAGAAAGGTATTTATAAATACTTTTTGAAAGAATTTGAATAGTAGGTATTTGAGTTATTTTGTTTTGCTAATCCTGTAACTTCAGTAGACCAAAAACTTAAGACTGCTATTTTAATTCATTAAAAATTGTAAATAGAGTATTTTGACACAAGTAATCTTTTTATATGTAATACAGTTTCGAAAGTATTTCCAAATACCTGTTTCATCAATTCTAAAATATGCTTGTTAAAAGAATGATAAAAACATCAGCAAAATCAGCACAGCATGTTTAAAGTACAAGTCAGTTCTCATTCCGGCCATAAACAATGTAAGCTACTAGGTGCTTTTAAGTTTTCAAGTGTCAGGGCAAAACTCTTCTAATTCCTGTGACTTCTGTCTTATTAATTCTGAGCAAAATATTTCCAATATCCAGCTCTGTGATCACACAGGTAGCTGAGCATGTTATTGTCGAAATGAATGTGTTATGAGTCCTCAGATGATGGACTGCACTGAGGCCAGATGTCAGAGGTGCTGAAATTGATAATCCATCAGTAATTTTCTATCTGTCGCAATAGCTCTGACCCATTGAACTAAATAAATATGTTTAATCACTGACTGGTCAACTTATCAAATGGTGCCCTGGGCGAAGGGGAAGGACTTGTCAAATGTAGAACAGATAAAGCAAGAACCACAGCCACAGGCAAGAAAGTAACTGCATCCTTTATCTCTACCCCTTTCATACCACCTTAGGAAAACAGACTTAGGAAATCATATTAGGAAAGCAACTTTCAGGCTAAAAAAGAACAGACAAATCCTTCCTTAAAGTTCTAAGGCTTTTCTTCCTTTTCTACATAAACTAAACTGTTCATATATTTCAGTTAGACTGCAGTTATATAAAGACATACCAAGTTCAATGACTGAACACCAATAATGGGGAATGAGTCAAGGAAGAGCTGTATCACTATTGTTTTTTGCCATGTGGCAATAGCGATTGGATAATGAGCTCACTAAGTCCTTAAGATAAAGCTCTGCTCTGGAAAGAGAAATACCCTTCCATTCAAGTAAGCTAAGGGATTCAAAACTGCTGAATATGAACAGTTACATGACAAGCCCATTACATACAAACATTAATCATAGTTAATGAGATAAAAGCTTTCCTAACGTGTGACATTGGGTAAGTGATAGATCAGCCATCCTTTCAATGAATGTGCCAACAGCTATGTGATTATTAAAGGCCAACTGCCATCACTGTCCAGGAATGGAGCAAACGGAGATTAGATGCACTGCAGTGACCACAAACAGTAGGATTTCTCCAGCAGGATTCATGGAGGTGCCCAAAGAGCGCTCACAGTATTAAGTTCTCTATGTCTTACTTTGCCACTGCCATGAGCTGGCAGTCATGACAGAAAACTCTTGAACTTGTTTATTCACACTTGTTTAATCCTGATTCTACACACTGACTCAGCCTGTGGGGTTAAGAAGATGGATGAGAGGAGCCAGGGCCATGAAGGGGTCAGGGTCATGATGTCGCTAGATCTCATTAACTACATCACTCAAGACACCAGTCACTCCAAAGGTCACTCCAACTGAGGACTCTGGATAGGTAAAGGAAAACCAGTTGGATGAAATGAACTGATTTTTCTTAGAACTGACATCACCTATAAAAAGAAAACTATATGAAATTTGATTTCTAGAGCCACATATACGTACTTGTTAAGTTAGTTTGAAGAAATGAAGAATTGTTGAATCACCATATTGTACACTGGAAACTAATATAGCACTGTATGTCAACTAGCTAGAATTAAAATAAAAGCTTTAAAATGTTTTCAAAAGAAAAGAAATCAATAAAATTTAAAAGGAGAAATGAAGAATAAATCACCTACAAACTCTCAAGAAAAAATAGATAAACATTGCTAAAGGGGCCATCAAAGCCTAGTTAGTTAGTCCATGAATTAACAATTATTGTGATTTCTTACCTTGTCAAGTTCGGACTACCATATATGTTAGCTGGTATAAAAAGGTAGAGAAAAGGCTAGTATTCACAAAGCTATCACCATAATTAGAAAGCTGAAAAACTTCTTTGTGGCAGAAAAAAATAATGTTTTTAATTTATTTTACAGAGATATTATAAAATAGTTGGCAGTAAGACCCTTACATGAAAACATTCAAGAGGGGCACCTGGGTGGCGCAGTCGGTTAAGCGTCCGACTTCAGCCAGGTCACGATCTCGCGGTCCGTGAGTTCGAGCCCCGCGTCAGGCTCAGGGCTGATGGCTCAGAGCCTGGAGCCTGTTTCCGATCCTGTGTCTCCCTCTCTCTCTGCCCCTCCCCCGTTCATGCTCTGTCTCTCTCTGTCCCAAAAATAAATAAACGTTGAAAAAAAAAATTTATTAAAAAAAAAAAAAACATTCAAGAAACCACAATGTTACACTGCGGAAGGAGTTACTAAACATGTTTGCAACGTAGATTATTTCTATTTCCTGAGTACACGTGCAAGTCATTATTAGGAGACATCCAAATTCCTAATACTTTGAAGAAATAAAAACTGAAATTATGTTACATCTTATCCAATTTGACCAAATTATAGAGCTATTCATTTATATGTGTGGTATTTCTAACTTTTATTTTACTGAAGCATTACACAAAATTTAATCCATTTCATAGACTATTATTAAAGTGATAGTGTTCACAAATAAAAACAGTGGAAATAATGTTTATTTCTGGCGGTAATTTTTTTATTTTATTACTTTTCTATAGTTTCTAGACTTTCTAAAATAAGAATATAGT
Organism: Prionailurus bengalensis; assembly: GCF_016509475.1. NCBI lineage: Eukaryota > Metazoa > Chordata > Mammalia > Carnivora > Felidae > Prionailurus > Prionailurus bengalensis. The sequence goes on along the minus strand of NC_057350.1, from coordinate 30,677,762 downwards.
ACATAATAAGAAAAACATATGAAAGTAAAATACAAAATAAATAAAAGTAAAACAAGCAAACAGATATTCACAGTAGAAAAGGCTTTATAGTAATTTAGATAATATTGGTCCGAAGAGAAGGGAAATGTAATATTGCTCTAATATACGCCTCCTTATGTATATAATTATAAAATACAGGTGAAAATATTTTGGTAAATAGCAAACAGGCATTTTACCTAATAAAATACTGTATACACTAAGTATAAGTCAAATATATAAGTAAAAAAATAATTTGTTTCATTTCCTTTCTAGATAAACAAAACAAAATCCAATTTATATGCTAGAAATTTATATTTGTTTGTTTTCATTAAACTTAAAGAAACCAGAAATACTGGTCGAGAATGTACATAATTTTTCAAAAAACACCGCTTACCTTAGACCCTAATGCCTGAATGAAAAAGAAAAATGACTTAATTACATGGTGACAAGGTGAATAGGGATTGCATAGATGTGGATACATAATCAGTTAATTCCTTAACAGACATGTAAGATTAAGGAAAAACCTCATTTTACCATTAATATTATCAATTACTCGTTGTCAACCAGAATTCACATGAAGAAATGTTAAAAAAAAAAAAAAAAAGGTCTTATCAGGGCTAAGAAGAAAGTTGGAGGAAAGGCCAGTTAAAAAGACTGCTGCTAAATTTACTTGACATCCAAAGTTGGCTGTTCTCAAGTTTTCTGGAAGCAAATGTAAGTGATATGTTAGAAATATCTTTTTTCCAATAAACACGTTGACCCTTTATACTAGCTCAGTTCGATTTCCCTTTTCTGGAGGACAAATGATCTAGTCCAACCTCCTTACCTTAAATTCAAGAAAACAGACCCAGAGAGATTAAAAGGTTTCCACAAAATCATGGACTTAGTTAACAGTAGAAAAAGGCCAGAATCTGGTGCTTTCTGGGAAAAGAAATTCCCAGAATTATCTTCTCTCTACCTTGCTGTCTCATGAAACTGACTCCCTTATTTGTCATCTCAAGCCTGCCTCTCATCAGCTGGGAGCTCTGATTAAGTCAGTTCACTTCTCAGGACCTCAGTTTCTACTTTTGAACAAGAAGACTGATGATCTCTAAAGTTCCTCCAACCTGCCAGCTTCTAAATGCATGATATTATGATGACCTGATTCACCCGAAGGTTGCTTTTTTTTTTTTTCTGATTTAATCCTACATTCATTTCTTATGAGAAAGCTTCCATTAATGCCCCTGTAATTAACATCAAACCCAAATGGAATGAATGGGAGATTTTCTTATGCACAGGATAAGGACCCTTAAATAAGAATGAATAATGATAATATTTCCCAGAAGACAACTATGGCAGCCCTCAAGTATGATTAACTAGACCACTCCTTGTCTCTCTTTCTCCACAGAAATAGAACAGTTCATTTGCATGTCATCTGATATAAAGAGAGATTCTAGCATATAATGGGTTATTACCATTGGGTACTTCATTAGTAAAGCTGTTCCTTATGATGTGACAGAAAAGAAAAAGACAAAGTAAATTGAGATTCTTACATCTCTATTAATGATACACACATTTGAAGATTAGATCCTATCAGCTTATCCATCAATCCTAAAGAACCAAACAAGTACTTAGGAAGGGTTGTGCAAGTTGACCCCTTTCTAGGTAGTCCTGTTTAACAACAGGCTTTTGAGAGAAGCTGCTTTTAAAAGGAAAATCCTATATGAATATTAAACACAGCATTTCCCCCCTTCTTTTAAGAATATTCAAAGCAGACCCAGGAAGAAAACAAAAATAAATCAGGCTTTCTATCAAGCTGCTCTTGAATCTGGACATGTGGTTCCTGGGGAATTATATGTTATAAATGAGGGGTTGGGCTACAAAATGCAATTAATTTAATTGCTTATAATCTCAAAGGATTTCAAAATAAGATGTGTAAGACGTATGCACAAATGAGATTTTTCCAAGGACTTTTCATGAAACATGATAATACTAAATTTAAGGACATTATTTCTACTTATGAAATTCCTTGTGACTAGGAAAGTGATGAGGATTATTTTGCAACTGAACAGTTTACCAGCACTGTTTTGTTACTTTGTTTCATTATTGTGGAGGCTGGTTTTTCCTTTGAGGAAAAACATGAAGCAAACCCCTACTAAAATATGTAGTTGTACATAATTTTTAAAATTCTCTTCTGACCACATCATCACATTGGTTCAGGTTTGCCTATAATTCCTTAAGATCCCGAGAAGGAACAGGTGCATGATGATCATTGCCCCACATGTAAGGCAAAACCTGCAGCTTCCATCTACTGGTCCTTTTCATTCCTCAAAGGTCAACAGAACAAGTATGTTCTCTTTGTCTTGACAGTTTTTGATGTGCTTGGTGAGAACTACAGACCTACCAATGTCTTCATTGCTCCTGGCTGAATAACCCCAGTTCCTTCCACTTTCCCAACTTGTGACAGTCTTAAATCCTGGATCTTTCTCTTCTAGAGGTATGCCAGGTTTAATGGTGAATTTAAACTGACACTCAGAACTACTGACAATATTTCACACATTTTCTCAGCAGTAAAGAATCAAACTGGATTACATTTCTTAATCTCAACTATTAATGCAATTTAGAGTAAGAGACTTTCAGCCGCCAAATAATGGACCCCCATTCATTATCATGCATTAGGGACTCTTTACTCCCATGAACAACCACACCCCTTTTACATTAACCTCTCCTTCCCCTTAAGAAATGCCTATCATTAAATTCAAAAATCATGATGGAGCAAAATCAAAAATAGAAAATTTCACAGAACTATATGTAGTATGTACCACATGTTGAATTTATGAATTTCAAACTATGAATTTGTAAGTCTGATTAAGTAGTTTTAAGCAGATCATGAACAATTAACAAAAATATGAATTCATCAGTATTTGAGCAAAACATTTAAATATTTAAGAGTTACAAAATAAATTATTCAGTTCCTAATAAGATATCTCTTATGTATATTTTATTGTCTACTTAAAAGAGTTGGACAGCTTGTTTATTTTAATTTCTAATTTTGAGTTCTTTACAAATTCATAGGAAGTTGTAAAGATAGTACAGAGGTCCTTGTACCTTCACGCAGTTTCCCCCGCAATGGTTACATCTTATATAATTATTCTACTACAATACCAAAACTAGGCACTTGACATTGGTACAGTGTGTGTGTGTGTGCGTGTGTGTGTGTGTGCATATGTGTGTGTGTATACATGGTTCTATATCATTTTACAACATGTACACATTTGTGTAACCACCATCAAAATCAAGATACACAACTATTTCATCACTACAAAGATCATTACTTGTTCTCCCTTATGGTCACACCCATGGCTCTATGGCCCATCATCCCTAAGTCCTGGCAACCCCTAATCTACTTTCTATCACTATAATTTTGTCATTTTAAAAAGGTTATAGAAATGAAATAATACAGCATGCGACCTTTTAAAATGGCCTTTTCCACTCAGCATAATGCCCTTGAGATCCACCCAACTCATTATATCAATAATTCATTCCTTTTTATTGCTGAGTCGTATTCCATGGTATGGATGCTTTGTTTAATCATTCACCTATTGAGGGACATTTGAGTTGTTTCCATTATAAATAAAATTGCCATTAAAAATTGTATATAGTGTTTTGTGAAGATACAAGTTTTCATGTCTCTTAGGTAAATGCCCAGGAGTGCAACTGTATAGTAAGTGTATGGTTAGTGCCCAAAGAAACTGCCAACTTAATTTTCCATAGCGGCTGTACAATTTTACATTTGCCTCAATAATGTATGAGAGATCCAGTTTCTCTGCCTTCCCACCAGAATTAGGTAATGTCACAATTTTATTTTTATTTTATTTTATTATTTAGTTATTTAGGTTTTTTATTTGAGCTAAAGGTACACAGTGATATCTCATCCCATTCTTAATGCGCATCCCCCTAAGACTAGTGATGTTTAGCATCTCTTCATGTGCTTGTTTGCCATCCGTAGATCCTTTTTGGTGAAACATCTCTTCCTGTCTTATTCTCATTTTCTAATTGGATTGTTTCAGTGAATGTTGAGTTTTAATGTCAGAGAAAGACAAGCATCTTACGATTTCATGCATATGTGGGGTTTAAAAAATGATACAGATGAACATTGGCTGGGGGCGGGGGGAGAGAGAGACAAACCAAGAAACAGACTCTTAACTATAGAGAACAAACTGATGGTTACCAGAGGGGAGGTGGGTGGAGAGACAGGTTAAATGGGTGATGGATATTAAGGAGGGCACTTGTGATGAACACAGGGTGTTACATGTAAGTGGTGAATCACTGAATTCTGCACCTGAAACTAATATTACGCTATATGTTAACTAACTGGAATTTAAATAAAAACATGCAATGAACAAAAACAGAAACAAAACAAAAAAGAAAAACATGTTGAGTTTTAAGAGATATTTACACATTATAGATACGAGTCTTTTATCAGATATACGTTAAGATATATGTTGTTTACAAATATGTTCCCCTAGAATATTACTTATCTCTTTATTCTCTTAACAGGATCTTTCAGGGTGCCTGGGTGGCTCAGTCAGTAAAGCATCCGACTTCAGCTCAGGTCATGATCTCACAGTCCGTGAGTTTGAGCCCCACGTCAGGCTCTGTGCTGACAGCTCAGACCCTGGAGCCTGTTTCAGATTCTGTGTCTCCGTTTCTCTGACCCTCCCCCGTTCATGCTCTGTCTCTCTCTGTCTCAAAAATAAATAAACATTAAAAATTTTTTTTAAAACAAACAGGATCTTTCATAGAATAAATGTTTCTCATGTTAATGAAGTCACATTTAGTTTTACAGTTTGCATTATGGCATCATGTCTAAGAACTCTTCACCAAGCCCTAGGCACCAAAGGGTTTATCCTACCTTCTAAAAGTGTTATAGTCTTATACTTTGTATTTAAATCTATGATCAATTTTTAATTCATTTTTGTATAATGTGTGTGGTTTAAGTTGAGGGTTTTTTGGGTGTTTTTTGTTTTGGTTTGGTTTTTGGTTTTTGTTTTTGTTTTTGGTTTTTGGTTTTTGGTTTTTTTTTTTTTTGCCTATGGACATCCAATTGCTCCAATATCACTTACTGAAAACACTATCTTTCCTCTTTCAATTCATTTTAAAATTAAAAGCAGTTATTTGAAAGTCAAATTGACCAATGCTAATGATACTAAACACTGGACTTAGAAATTATCAAAGTCAGCAAATGTCTATGAGAAAATGCATGTCAGTATGTTTATAATTCTCAAGAACTCTAGAAATATTATAAAGGTATCATTATTATTATCATGCTCCGTTTTCTATAAAACTTAGTCAAGTTATCTTTAGATGTTAAATGATAAATGGCTCATCTTATAAATTGGATTCTTCATCTTCAAGCTGCTTTGGCCTGCAAACATGTCAATAACAACTGAAAGTGATGGATCTTCCTGATACTGATATTTGACAACTAGGAACTGTACAGAGAAAATCAAATTACTTGAATAAACTAATGAGCTCTCAAATGTCAATATATAACTAAATAAAAAGAAAGAAAAGATTACCCTTTCTGTTGTTTCTTTTCTTTAATATCCCATGAATCACAGAATTTTAACACCAAAACAAAGCTTTAGACTTCACCTAGTCCGGTGTCAGCATTGTATCTATAAAAGCAGATCACCATTTCTGAGTAAAATAACTAAAACAAAGGCTAATGATTTCCTCTACACATTGAATGATTTTGTTTAAAAGAATCAAGGAGGACTCCTACCTTAGTGGTTAACAAAGAAGACCCTAGAGGAAGGTTGCCTGAGTTCAAATCCTGACTCTTATTGCTGTGTAAAAAATTATGAGTTAATTCTTTGGGCTTCAAATAAAATAGACACCAAGTAACAGGGTTATTTTGAGAACTTATACATCATAAGTATAAGACATTAAAAAAAGAAGCCTGCCATTTAGTAAGCAGTAGCAATTAGTATTATTCATTTTCTACCCAGAGAAATCATTCCACTTCTGCAGTTCTCTTAGCAGAATCAACCCCTTCTTCCTTTGAATCCCCTCAGAATGTCAGCCAGAGGACATACCACATGTTGTATCAATATGTTAACACACTGTGACTTTATGAGTCATGTCTTACTCTGTTGTGTTGTTGTTGTGGTGGTTTTCAACTGAAGTTTTAAAAAAATACGTAATATAAAGTATACTATCTTAACCATTTTTAAGTGCACAGTTCAGTAATGATAAGTATATTCACATTGTTGTGTAACGGATCTCCAGGTCTTTTTCATCTTATGACAATGAAACTTTATACACGTTAAACAACACTTGTTCTAAATATTTGTATCCTCAATACCTACCTGTATACTTAGCAGTTAGTACTGTACAAAAGTATAGCAAACAGAATTTATATCATCCCAAGAACCCATCTTCATGACTTAAATGCTTATCAATTCTCTTTTGGAATGCCATCTCTCCTTTTTCTGATATCGACTTAATTCATCAGCGTAACTCAACCCTCATCCTACTGTACCTTAACTTGCAGTAGATCTCCCCACCCATGAACCCCCATGCTCCCATCCAACACACATTGAGTTTAACAAATCTCCTTAGTACCACACTTCCAAGTAACACTCCTTAATCAAAAACGCCAAAGGACTGCCTTAGATCTTCAAGGAAAATGTAGTAAGCTCCTTAGGATGTTGACTCATTACCAATCTCTATTTCCTTATTTAAATTATCTCCCTCTACTCCCCTACATCCATTTTCCAAATCAACATATGCTCATTTTCTCCCACACTGGCCAAGCACAACCTTAGGCCTTTGCTTTTATACTTCTCTCCGGTTTCCGAAGGCCACTTGCATTCATATTGATCCAGAAGCATTTGGTGCCACTTTGACCTCCAATGGCATGCTCTGTCAGAAGGCCCTTACCCTACACCACAGTGGAGGGTCACGTGATGAGGCTGCCCAACCCTCTCACTGGTAACACAAGGACCACTGAGACCTAGATCTCTTAAACCACTTTCAGTTCCTAACAACTAGAAACCCAATAAAGATGTTTTAAAGGACTTAAGGAAAAATACTGAATATGCTCACTCAATGTGAATAAGCAGAGAAAACAAGGTAGAGGAAAATGAGGCCAGTTAATATATATAAAATGGTTTATATTAAATATGACTTCTGGGGCGCCTGGGTGGCTCAGTCAGTTAAGCGTCTGACTTCAGCTCAGGTCACGATCTCGAGGTCCGCGAGTTCAAGCCCCGCGTTGGGCTCTGAGCTGATGGCTCAGAGCCTGGAGCCTGCTTCCGATTAGATTCTGTGTCTTCCTCTCTCTCTGCCCCTCCCCCGTTCATGCTGTGTCTCTCTCTGTCTCAAAAATAAATGTTAAAAAAAATTTTTTTAAATAAATATGACTTCTGTTATGAAAACAAAATAGTTACATTATATTTCCATTTAGAAACTATAAAGTTTGTTATAAAAATCTTGGTACAGATTTAGATGTTAGATAACCACATTAAAAAACATAATGATTGCTTTTATAAATACTTGTATAACTAGGAAATGGCCTGATTTTCAGCGGGAAAGGTACAGATAATTAAAAACAAAAAACAAAAAACAAAAACAAAAAGAGCTCCTTCGCTGCTTACATGTTAATGTAAGCTGAATTCCCAACCTTTACTTTCGATGCTACCAGTGAGCCAAAGACAAACAGCCAGACTTTTGGAGCCTGTAATCCAGGGTGACAACCTTGTTTGTTGGCCTTTTGAGGATCAGTTGTACAACAGGTTTAGATTAATCAGTGAATACATGATTACAGATGGTAGATTTTCTGCAGAAACAAAATAAACATACCAAAAAAACCTGTTGGGATTCACCAGGGTCTGGGCCTATGTATCAGTCTGCCTGTCACATCATCAAAACACCTGTCTCCCTTACAATCCTAGCTTCATTTCTACCCAAGCCCCAGAAACACTCATCTATTGCTGTCTGAGCAGCCCCAGGAAGGTAGTGCTAGGGAACTTTAGAGAGATAGTAGAAATCACCCCAAGCAGGAGCCCAAATTATTTCTTGTAAAACATCTATCCAATTGCCAAAAATGTGTAAATATCTCCTAAGTTTTCTTAAGTGGTGGTTGGGAGTGTTGTTTTTGCTTTTGAAAATAGCTTAAAGAGAAAAACCAATTCCAATGATACAGAGTAAAACACTTTATCAATTTTACAATAGAACCTCACCCTTTGGCAGTGAAGCCACCAACTGCCACAAGAGGAAATTGCAGAGCTGAGTAAAATTTCACGTACTGTTTTCACTTCTATACTCTTATAATGAGCTCACCATATACACCCACTCATGCATGAAAGAAGTACAATCTCCTTCATGAAAAGATAGAAACATTGTGGGGGCTGCATGCGAACGGAAACGTGTATTAGACGTATCAGAAACGAATTCAATCTAAAGAAGAAAACTGGAGATCCGGATTCTGCTGAAACACAAATCTTGAGAGAAAAGCTTATAAGTTGCAGCCCAAAATTACGTTTTCTAGGTATAATGTCAACCGTATCAACTTTTATTTACACACCAATCAAAAGCTAATAAATTGAAGGCTTATACGTGGGAAATCCTCCAAAACCTTGACTTTTTTTTTTTTAACCACATCTGAACAGTGTTGCTGGGGTTGAAAACCAGCACTAACCAGAGCATGTTTTGTATTGACCCATCTTGGCATCATTATGAACAGTTTTGATTGTCACTCCATGGATAGTATTCACATATTTGCAGACCTCAGGACAATACTGTTTTCAGAAACAATCTTTTGAGAAAGGCAAAGGACATCAAGATTTCACTTCATTTATGTGCTTTCCCTGGAGTCAGGGTTAACTCATGTTAATTTGAATGACTAGCAACTTGAGACTTGTACCAAAGAGGGGTTGCATGCAGTCAATTCAATCAACAGAAACCTGATATCGAAATATATCATACCTATTTAAATAGACCATAAATTCAAACATGTCCCCCAGCAGCAGCAATTTCACACCTTCACTTGCGAAGCTTAAGGAAACAACATGTATTTGAAAGAATTTGATAGAGTTTCACAAAATTAAAAGGTACACACACAGAACAGCCCAAAATAACACAGATGTATGCATATGCACATACACACGCTTCCACAAACATCCGTTTTCTGATACCAAAATGTTTGCTACTTTGTCTTTTGTTTCCAGTTGAATTTTTTTTAAATAATCTCAACACCCAATGTGGGGCTCAAACTTACAACCCAAGGTGCAGAGTCATAGGCTCTATAGATTGAGCCATCCAGGAGCCCCCAGGTAAAGATATTTTAGATTGATTGATGCCTATACATTCATGGCTTATAATACATTCGACTGAGTTTACAGATTTCTTTTAAACCAACCTCAGACCAGCACTGTGGGTGTGGGGCAGAACAAAATCTATAGAATGCAAACAATATTTGATTCTCAACATTACTTTCCTCTTAATACAATCTGTTAGAAGGGATTATTCTTGTATTAAGATTAATGGCCTGTATTAATTTGCTATAGCTGCCATAAGATTGGGTGGTTTAAACAACATAAATTTATTTTCTCACAGTTCTGGAAGCTCAGAATCTGAGATTGAGGTGTTGTAGGGTTCCGTTTCTTCTGAGGTCTCCCTCCCTGGCCTCCCCCTTTTTGCTGTGTCCTCACAAGGTATTTCCTTTCTGCACTTGTCTCCCTGGTGTCTCTCTACATGTCCAATTTTTCTCTTATAAGGATACCAGTCTGATTGAATTAGGACCTAATGTAGTGGCTGCATTCTAACCATTCTAATGGTTCTACCTTCAAATAAACTCACAGTCTGAGATACTAGGGGTTAGAGCTTCAGCGTATAAATTTGGGGGAACACAATTCAGCCCATAACATGGCTCAAATACTTTGGACTATGAACATTTTTCAGCTATTAATATTCCCTACCCTACAAAAAAAAATTCTGAATTCTTTCTTAAAATTTGTACAAATACAAATAGAAAAATCATGAAGAAATTAGTTGCACCTACATTCTTTATGGTCCAAATCTACGAATATCAGCTCCAGATTGACTCACTGTCTCTTATGCATTAAAAAGGATAGGTTTGTTTGTATGTTTATTTCTTTTAGGATAGTTATGGTGTGATAACTTCAAAGTTACATGTAAGTTCCTCAAAAAGTGAAACAGATTTACCAGCCATATGACTCAGCAATTCTATCCTTAGATATATACCCAAGAGAATACCCAAATGAAACCAAATTTCTACGCAAAAAAACTTGCACAGGAATGTTCATAGCAGCATTATTCATAACATATAAAAAGTGGAGAAAATCCAAATGCATATCAACCAATGAGCAGATGTATAAAATGGGATTTATCCATTCTATAGAGCATTATTCAGCAATATAAAGGAACGCAGTACTGATACATGTCATAACAAGGATAATCCTTGTAAACATTATAATAAGGAAAAAAAAGTTAGTCACATGGACCATATACTATATGATTCCATTTATATGAAATATCCAGACTAGGCAAATGTACAGGGATGGAAAGATTAGTCTTTGCTCAGGGCTGAAGCCGGAGGGTTTGAGAGGAATGGGGATTGACTGCTAATGGGTATAGGGTTTCCTTTAAGAGTGATGAAAATGTTCTACATCAAATTGTGATGTGGGTTGGGCAACTCTGTGAATGTACTGAAAAACAATGAATTGTACACTTTTAATGGTAGATTGTATGGTAAGTGAATTAAATAAAGCAATTTTTTAAAAAAAGTTCTCCATGGTTCAACATTTTTTGAAATTTAATTTATTTTGTATATTTATGGAATATAAAGGTAATTTGCCTGGTAACATTCATTTGCAGCCAAAATAAAATGAAAGAAAAAGAAAAAAGTCACATATATATCAACTTGGAAATATCAAGAAACTACCTTGTGTTCATTTTTAATGCCACCTGTGACCTCTATTACTAAAGTCAGTCTACTTCTGTAACCTCTCTTCCTTGTACAGATAAAACATCAATTTAGTTGTGGATTTAAAGCAAACAGGATCATTATGTTTGCAGAGTGTTCCATAGCTTTGCTATTCTAGCAATCTGTGACCTATAAATAATGCAAGACCTTTTCCTTGTCTAAATGACTTTCTTGCAGCATGAGTCTTGATACACAGAAACAGAAAGAAAGAAAGAAAGAAAGAAAGAAAGAAAGAAAGAAAGAAAGAAAAACAAATCAACCCACAGTCATGGAATTCCATCTATTTCTAGTTCCCCAATTAAATTATAAACCGCATCTATTCTCTCTTTTGTAGTTGCATCAAAAGCCACCTTTTAAATATTTTGCCATTTTATTTTTATCAAAGCAAAAGTCTATCAGAGCTAATCTGAAAAGTTTTTGTATTTTGCTTTCGAAGTAAGGAAAGCAAATATATATATATATAGAGAGAGAGAGAGAGAGAGAGAGAGAGAGAGAGAGACCGGTTTCCATGTGACCCCTGACCTTTGAACCACAACCTCCTTGCCACTAAAGCGTTCAGCACCTCATTTAATCTCCCCTCTCTACAGTGGCATAGTGCTGAGAAAAGGAAACAGAAAACATAATCTGGGGACTTCATCAATTTTTCATGAATTTTCATTTAGGCCAGAACCCCCTCTTACCCTGGTCGATAGATCAAGCTGCTGTCATATATTTACCACCTGGGGCTACAGCTGCTATCTCTAGGGGTTACCACTGACTCAGGCTATATCACAGGCAGCCACAAAATGTGTAAGGACCCCTGTGCTCCTTCTGCTCCAAACACAGGGACAACTGGTGTTCACACTGAAATCCTATCTGCATCAGCTATGCCTCCACTCTCTTGGGCTCACTGGAAAACTGTATTAACATCTTCGGTGCCAGGTGCTTTGGTGGGAATCCTGCAATTCTGTTTCCCAAATATGTAAAAGTTGCTTTCACCTGAATACCTTTCTTGAGTTCAAGTGATTTGAAAAATACTTTCTGGATTGCTATTTTTTTTCCCTTTACAAACTAAGAGGGAGAAAGCAAACATGAGGTAAGTGATTGGACACTCCATATCAATGATGCCCTCTTGAATGTTTTTTTTTTTCCTCAAGCGATTATGTTACATAAAACTGAAGTTTGTATGAAAGGAAAACAAAAAAGTGTTTTTACAGTATGGTAAAGAATGGGCTGACTTCTCTACAACCTGCCAAGATAGATGGTTATCAATAAAATTGCACATTTCATTTGACAGCAGAAACCAAGATTTTTGAAATTAAAAATGAAAATCAAGGCAAAGCAAAGAGAGTCCAAAAATTACCGTATTTTTTAATCAATAATCTTTTCACAATAAAAGTTGTAACAAGTTTGCTACTTATCCGTATACTCTTAATCACCTAGATACCAGAGATCAGTAATTCTCAACTGATTTTGACCCCTCAAGACACAACTGGCAGTCCAGAGACATTTTTGGTTGTCACAACTGGGACGGGGGGGGGGGGTTGTGTGGGGGGAGCAGGTCTTATTGCCATCTCCTAGGCAAAGGCCAGAGGTGCTGTTAAACATCCTGCAACGCAGAGCACAGCCCCACAACAAAGAATTTTCCAACCCCAGATGGCAATAGTGCAGAGACCTAGATACCTTGCTCTAGTTCCCTCACAATCCACTCACAGCTAAATTCTTGGGAGAATGGCAGCATTTGCCACCCCAATTCCACCGCTGATTCATTCTTCAGCTGACATGTTCACTTTCCACTCCTAGAGCCCACAGGTACTTTTTATTTAACCATCACATGACATTTGCATTGCAAAATACTTTTTCTTTCTTAAAATTGTTTCCTTTTCTTGTCCCTTCACTCCCCATACGCCATCACGCTGATACCTCTCAGAGCCTCCTGAGCCAGTACTTCTTTCCTTTGTCCACCATTAAATATGGGGTTCCAAGCAACAGGAGTGACCTCAGCCCTTATTAACCATCCCTGACCACAGCCTGCCTGGGCAGTCATGTCTACTTCTTTTTCTCCTCTCATCACTTTACCCTCTATGTGGTAAAGACCTCTCTTCTCAATTCTAGAAATTCCCTTTTTAATGGAACATGAGATATGTTTACCTCGAGGTCTCATTGGTATGTCAAACAATACAGCCAAAGCTCACCTCAATCTCCTATTCCCATTTCAGTTGTTTCTTCTCTCCTGTACCCGCCACCCCTACGGATGTAGCACTATAGACCTAGTCACTCGACAGAAACAAAAACAAACAAAAAACCAAAGAAGCAACCACTGGGAATCATCTCGTATCCCCTGAATCCCTAAACTGACCATAAAGTGATATGCCTTATAATTTCTAAATATGACTCATACTATTTCCTTCTTTCAATCTTCACTGCTATTTTCAGTTCAGAATCTGATATATAGTCTTTTCTGAATGATTTGACAACTTATTGACTCATCTCTGACTTTAATCATCATCTCCTTAACCCAATTTTCAATTCTCTTTCAAGGACTATTTTACGTAACAAAAAAAAATCTACTTTCCCAACTTACGGTGCTCACCAATCTTTCAAGCTACCTTATAGTTCTCATACACAGTGTTGCTAGGCTTCCATTCCTTCCTTTACTGGATGAAAAAGAGATGTGTCATAATTGAGCATTTAGGTTACGTGTTCTAAATTATGAAGGCCAAACATGTACCTCATCTATCACTATTGTTGTATCATTTTATTTAAAAATATATACCTTGGTAACAAATAATACTGAAATACCACAATGCTTTGACCCAAATTTCCATATTAATACATTTTATGAAACACATAAGGAAAGACAGATGACTGATGATCTAATGTGAAAGAGATGAGTAGCATATAAATGGGTATTATTTGATCTTGTGTTGCCTCAAATGGCATGAACTGTTGACACGGCATTAGAAGAAAGAATTTTATTCACTAGCTAAATCCAATTTAGAAGCCTTCTTGTTTTCCTCTCTAGGTCAAAAAGTATTTTTAGAATTTCTCAAAGCTCATTGATTTAAAAATAAAAAGTGCTACTGGTACATTACACAAGAAGAAAATCATGGTTTAAAATTTTCCTCCTAAAACAAGTGTGATTGATTATTAATGACACAAGTAGGAAAGCGAGCAATCTTTAGATTAAATAAAAACACAAGATGAATGCATGTAGGGAAGAATTTTAACAAAGCTAAGGTTCAGGGGAAAAAATGTTTATAGCTGCCCAACAATAAAATGACTGGCAATTTAGATAAACTTTAATATTAAGAAAAAAAATTAGTTGAAGATTAAAAACAGATATTTGTTGCTGAGTAGATAAAATTAAAAAAAAACATTTTAAATAAAAATTCTTTATTGCTATTTATGGAGTAGGCCAAATTTCAATTAGAGTGTTTTCCCAAATATGGCACAATTCCCTAAAATTAAAATTAGACTAATCAGGATCTGGTCTTCAAATCTCCATTAACTTATTGCCTAGGTCTTCATCACTTAACCATCACGGCCTTCATTTTATCTATAAAATGGGAGAATAATGCCGATAACATTTCCTATAAAGGGAGGTGGGGGGGGGGAAATCAATGGAATTTGACATTGAAATATTTCAATACGTTTGAAAAATTCCAGGAATAAGATATTTCAAAATAAAAATAGAAGAGTCAGGAATATTTATTTTTGAGGTTTTTGTGTGTACATTTCAAATCTCACTAAGCTGCATCTAATTTAGCTACTTTTTGAAGTCAATTATAAAAATGAAATTACCTGGGACCTTGTGCAAAATAGCATTGCTAGCTAAGGTTCTAATGCCCTTATCGCAAAGTACTTCACAAAACAAATTTGGGTTTTAGAATTCTTGTAGCCTTTCCTATTGGACATACACGTTTCAAGCATTAGTGTGTTTCAGATTTCCTGGTACATACTGTAAATCAAAAGTTCAGACACTTAAGAACAAAAGCTTCCATCTAGGTAGCTGAAGAAGAACTCATATGATTTTATTTACTAAAAGATGCTTCCCTGTGTAAAGCTGACATATTCCAGAGAATTGCAACACACATATATGCAAGTTTCCCAATCCAGTTTGATACCATGTAGCACATGAGTATAACTACCAAGTTTAATTACAGACATGAGACGTTGAGCTATTATTTTGCACTCCCTTCCCAGCTACATAAATAAGTCTCATGCATCTTGAAGCATCTCAATTTTCTTATCTATGAAGACCTACTGGTACAACCAGTAAGGTGAAAAGTAAATTTTTTACATCCAATTGTTACCATCTTATTAATGATCAATTCCAGATAAAATCTTTCCACAGAATAGCTAATATCAAAATTTCATGGTACTGTTTAAATTAGGACACAAATTTGATCCTTACCTATAAACCATAATAATAATAATAATAATAATAATAAACAAATCTATCATGTATTTTAATACATTCTGGAAAATAATGTATGAACTTATGAAGGCAATGTTCACATAGATGCAAAGCATTGACCTCTTGACTTACTAGTGCTATTCGGGCTATCTGCTGAATATATATATATATATTTTTTTAAGTGCCAGAGGTCAAGCCTTTAACTATTGCTGACTCCCAAGACTGAACAAGACCCTTCCATGTATAAACATTTTGTCCTTATAAAACCCAGGTTTCTTCCCTGATGAGTTTTGTTGGTAGAAAAAATAAACAAATAGAGTTGCTGTCATTGTTCCTGTATTCTCCCCTACACACCTAGGGTAGTGATTCCTGAGTTCAGACTGGAAGTAATAAAAGAGTTAATATAATCTAGGGAGTATATTCTTTTTAAGGTCGTTTGTTAAAAGTTATTTTAGCAATACTAACATTATAATATAATATAATATAATATAATATAATATAATATAACATAATATGCTATATATAGATAAGTAACACAAACAGGTATAAAATACTGAATTTATGCCCTATATTTGAGGCCACGTTAGACATAAATTTTGCATTTCAAAATAGCTGACTTTACGGGGCGCCTGGGTGGCTCAGTCGGTTAAGCATCCGACTTCAGTTCAGGTCATGATCTCACAGTCTGTGAGTTCGAGCCCCACATCAGGCTCTGTGCTGACAGCTCAGAGCCTGGATCCTGGTTCAGATTCTGTGTTTCCCTCTCTCTCTGCCCCTCCCCTGCTCATGTTCTGTCTCTCTCTGTCTCAAAAATAAATGAAAACATTAAAAAAAGGTTTTTTTAATAAATAAATGGCTGACTTTAATACTTGATTATATCTTTCATTAATAATTCCAATTTTAAATATCAGCATCATTGCCACTTTGCTTTAATGTAAAAGCATAATTTCCACTTTGATTCAATATAAATAAATTTACTGTAATACCATAGCTTGACATTATTTTGACCAGCTTTCTTTGGAGAAGGCAAAGTAAAATTATGCACAGTGTTTTGACTTTTCTTCTTTAGGTATTAAGTAGCCACAGAGACAAATCAAAGCTTACTAAAAATAAATCAAAGTTAAAGTGCACGCCATTTATAAGATTCATTGTGTTTACTTACATGCCACTTCCAGAGATGCATTTCGACTCACTGCTTCACCGAGATAGTTCCTTGCAACACAAACGTAGCTTCCTTCATCAGGTTTGCTTCTGCGCCCATGTACAATGCGCAAGAAGAATAAGGATCCGCTGGGCAGAAGCATCCTGTGAGACCGGGGATCATCCTTGTCAGTCTCCACCCGCTCACCATCCTTGTACCACTCAATGGTGGGCGTTGGCCGGCCCTCTGCCTTACAGTTCAAAGTGGTGGGCTCTCCCTTAGAGACAATGACATCTGAAGGGTGCTCCACAATCCGTGGCGGGAAGTCCTCCTGGCGAAGACGAGATCCTACAAACAGGACAGAATGAAGACAAGCTTTAACATTTCCTTATCTATAGCTCTTGTT
This sequence comes from Prionailurus bengalensis, assembly GCF_016509475.1. Classification (NCBI taxonomy): domain Eukaryota; kingdom Metazoa; phylum Chordata; class Mammalia; order Carnivora; family Felidae; genus Prionailurus; species Prionailurus bengalensis. The sequence continues at coordinate 30,660,805 of NC_057350.1, read as the reverse complement.
TGGCTTAGGTTCACATTGAAATCCCCAATTATTCAAAATGCCCTTATTACTATTTTATTCATGCTTCATTCTTTGGTTCTTGATGCAGCTCCTAAGTCGTTGCCAGTCCTTTGCAGAATGTGATAATATACCATTGCATTAATATGTTAATTCTGATGAGTTAGGTTTAAATTTTCCATGAATTGTGACAAGCAAAAGTAAAAGAGAATATGAGATTTTCTGTTGGGCGCTAAGAAGAGTAAGATTAATCTCCTATCCTTGAAGTGATTACTATCTACTGGGGGACAAAGCCAAGTGGGCAACTATCTAGAATATACAATGCAGTGTATCATACTGGCATTGTGTCATCAGATTTAACATAAAAAGATAACCCACAAATTATATACAAATATTAACTCAATTTAACAGATAAGGAAGCATCTCAGGAAATGACATCAATTTCCCAGAAATGTAGAGGAAATAAGCTGATGAGGCAGGATTTGAACTCAGGGATATATGACTGAGGAATTCAAGTATAAATCATTATATTAAAATAAATGTTGCATGGAGGTCCAAGAAATGCATTACAGGAAGAGAGTGGAAAAAGAAATGTTAACTTTAACTGGATTATAATGAGGCCTCCCCCGAAAAGGTGACATTTAATTGAGCTGTAAAGAATAAAACTATGTAAATAGAGGGGAAAAGACATTCAAATTGAAGAAACAATGTGAGAACATGAGAGTATATGCATAAATAATATATTTCATACTCAGGGAGGAAATTGATATGGCAGGTGGGGGTGAAGGGTAGTTTTGGAGCCCAGAAAAAAAGGGCTTTAAATAACATGCTAAGGATTGTGATCTTCATTCTATATGGCTAACAGATTTTGAGGGGGCAGTGACATGACTATCTGTATTAGATAGTTTTGGTGCTCAGTATAAAAGATAAAGAGCAATGGAGGCAAAAGGAGAAAGTTACTTAACTATTCTGGAGAACAATAAAAAGAACTTGACTTTGAGAAATGATGCTGAAGGTAGAAAAAAGAAGACAGAGGCATACCATAAAATAACCCTTGATAGAATCGGCTATCTCACCATAGAGTCAGGAAGAGTTGTAGGCACCAATGACTTCCTTGTAAGTACAATGAAAGGGGAGCCATTAAGTGGTAGAAAAAATTGGAAGAAAACAACCTGTTGGTATTTTGAGATCAAAATTTTCATAATGTGTTGTTTTATATATTTTTAGTTTATAAGGTGTCACTGGCCATTATTTGTGAAAGGGTCTTACCAGCTCTTGCACATAAATCTAACAGAGATGGTGAAAGAGATAACCGTGTCAGTTGGGGTGCCTGGGTGGCTCAGTCAGTTAAGTGTCAGACTCTTGATTTCAGCCCAGGTCATGATCTCATGGTTCGTGAGAGCGAGCTCCATATCAGGCTCTGTGCTGACACTGTGGAGCCTGCTTGGGATTCTCACCCTCTCTGTGCCTTTCCCCTGCTAGTGCTCTCTCTCTCAAAATAAATAAATAAACGGGGCGCCTGGGTGGCGCAGTCGGTTAAGCGGCCGACTTCAGCCAGGTCACGATCTCGCGGTCCTGGAGTTCGAGCCCCGCGTCGGGCTCTGGGCTGATGGCTCAGAGCCTGGAGCCTGTTTCCGATTCTGTGTCTCCCTCTCTCTCTCTGCCCCTCCCCCGTTCATGCTCTGTCTCTCTCTGTCCCAAAAATAAATAAACGTTGAAAAAAAAAATTTTTAAAAAATAAAAATAAATAAATAAATAAATAAATAAATAAACTTAAAAAAAATAACCATGTCTGAGGCCATAATGATAGTCTAGATACAAGTTTTAACATTTTCCAACCAATCATCTAATATTAGCACATTTCAGCTTCAAAAATAAATAAATCTGAGAAATATTAACTTCCCAAGGTTGTTGATTACAATTTGTTATCTCATCAGATCCAAGAAGGAACTTAAACATTACAAGTGCTGGGTACCTAAAGCAAAAGAGTACAAAGGTCAGAATTTATTTTTTTTTTAAACGCACTAAAAAAAACCCAAAGCATATAAATATGGACAGGTAATCACCTTGTGCATCACAATAACAAAGAAGGTTATATATATATTGAAAATACTGGATCACAAAAGCAAATGAGGAATTTCAAGAATATAAAAAGTAAGATGTATTTTTAAAAGAAACAATCAGAAAAGATCTCAAAGTATTTAAATATGAATGTCTAATCACAGTGGCAAATCAGTAACATATTCCCAAATGTAAAGATCTGGTCTCAGAGCCATACAATCTGATCCTAAAATGGAACAACAGTTAATCTTACTCTTCATGTAACAGGCATATAGGCTACAATCACCTTGTTTAGATACCTTTCTTGTTCTCTAATTTGCCACGTGCACTTATCTGCAGCCCCCCTATGTCAAAGTTGTTCTGTTATTAAAGCTAAGCAAGTCAATCATCCATGTTATTAGAGTGCTCTTCACTTTATCAAATAGTTCCCCACCTTATTTGGCAGTTGGCCCAGATAAGGCCTGCAAAGAACCTGAAATACACAAATACTTATTAAATAAAATAGAAAATAATGAACTTATGAAAGGAAAAAAGGCAAAATATCTAGCCCCCTTACCACTTACACCTAGAATCCAGCATGTCCAATAAGCCCTCAGAGAATTTTACACATTAATCACTATAGCATATGTAAACCTAATCTGGTGTTGTCACCCTTGGATATTCTTCTAGTCATTGTATTCCCACTGTTATAAAAACTTCAAAAAGACATCTACAATCTAAATGGAAGAGGTAAAACTATTAGAAGAAATTATAAGAGCAAATTTTCATGACCGTGAGTTAAGGAAAACTTTCTTGGACACCAAAAGCACAGGCAACAAATCAAACAGATAAATTGGACTCATTGGATTTAAATATTTGTGCTTGGGGGGTGGGGGGGAGGGAATCAAAAGAATGAAAAGACAACCCACAGAATCAGAAAGAAAATATCTGCAAATCATATAGCTGATAGGGGACTTATACCTAGAATATAAAGAACTCATAGCATAATAAAAAAAATGCAAAAAAATGCAAATAACCAAATTTTAAAATAAGCAAAGGATCTGAAATAGATATTTTGCAAACAAAGCCAGACAAATGGCCAATAAGCACATGAAAAGATTCTTGACATCATTAACTACTAGGGAAACGTAAATCAAACTCTCCAGTGAGACATACTTCCCACCCAGAAGAATGGCAATAATGAAAAAAAAAAGTAAAATAACAAGTATCGCCAGGGATGTAGAAAATCTGAAAGCCTCATACATTGCTGGTGGGAATGTAAAATGGTGCAGCCACTTCGGATAATATTCTAGATTTTCTCAAAAATTTTGGAATTAACGTTATGACCGAACAATTCGACTTCTGGGGATATAACTCAAGAGAAAGGAAACCTTATAGCCACACAAAAACTTGTACATGAGTCTAATGTAATGTTCATAACAGCATTATTCATAATAACCAAAAAAAAAAGAGAGAACCCAAATGTCCATCAACTGACTAATACATGTTGTACATCCAATAATGCTATATTATTCAGCAGTGAGGAAAGAATGAAGTCCTTATACACACTACAACATGGATGAACCTTAAAATCATTATACTAAGTGAAAGAAGCTTATCAGAAAAGGCCACATATTACATGACACCATTTATATGAAATGTCCAGAAGAGGAAAATAGAGACACGATGCAGGTTTGTCATTATCTAGGGTGGGGAATAGGAGTTGGACGTGAAGGGGTATCAGGGTATCTTTTGGAGGTGATGAAATATTCTAAAACTGATTACGGTGATGGTTGCACAACTCCGTGATAATAATAAAAGCTATCATATTGCACACTTTCGATAGGTGAGTTATGTGGCATATAAATTATTTCAGTAAAGCAATTTTTAAAAAGTTATGGGTAAGGCATTGTGAACAAGCTTAACATAAGGGGTAAGAATTCATGTTCACCCATGCCAACAATTAGGTTATTATCTTCATTTATAATTCTTGTTTTGAAATATAATCATCAGGTCAGCAATATCCAACAGGGCATAAAATAAAGCTGAAAGGTTTCACCATATAGGTTGATAGATACACAAACAAAGACAGACATGTAGATCTACAGAAATATATCTAAATTTTAAGATGTTATTAAAACTGAGGGGATTAATTCTGAACTCCCTTAAATTCAGACATTATGCAATATAGCAGTGACCTTAAGATAGATAAGCTTTAGGTAGGTAGTGAATTCTTTAAAACTGTACAAAAATGGGTACTCTTGTGTGGGCAGAAAAGGAGAATTGTGAGGGGACCAAAGATTTCATCAAATTTGCAAAGAGGTCTGGGTCTTTAAAATTAGGAAGGACCACTAAACTACTAGGTATGCTACATTATTGGGCCAAATAACCCAATTATTTCGTTTAAAAAAAAAAAAAAAGACAGCTGAGTTGTCAGCCAAACTTAATGGGGATTCAATACTGAACAGTAGAGGGGGCTGTACTTTACATGAAGTGTCCTGAAAACTGTTGAACTTTGACATCCAAAGGCAAATTGGAAAATACAGGACTCCCAGCCCAACCCAGGACCTACACAATCAAAATCTGCACCCCCTCAGGGATGCCTCTGCAGGCAAAGTTTGAGAAGCATTGTTGTAACCAGTTTTTGCATGGCCCTCCCCTAAGAACGTTTTTACATTTTTAGTGTTGTTAGAAGACTAAGAAGGAGGAACAATTAAAAAGAGGGTAGAAGAGGAAAGAGACCTCATGTGGCCTAAAATGTTGGAAATATCTGCTGATACTTTACAGAAAAAGTTTGCCAATCTGCTTTAGAGTACCTGTTTGTCACTTTCCATTAATAACTAATTTTTTCACTTATATTTCTTTTATACAGGATCATAAAACTGTTTTCTCCAGATTTCAGATGGGAAAAAAAAAACAACTTTGACTGCAGTGTTAATATTGCTCATGTAATTATTTGGGATTCTTATACGAACAGATCAGCTAAGCAAAATATCAGATTTACCTGCAATTCTAACTTTACTTGCAGCAAGTCTAGGCACCTTTTTATTTCAATTATTAATAGGACAATCACATAGTCAAGTGTTTTTTTTTTAAATTTTTAATGCTTATTTATTTTTGAGATAGAGAGAGAGAGAACATGAGCAGGGGAAGGGCAGAAAAAAGGAGACACAGAATCTGAACCAGGCATCAACACTGAGCCCAACACAGGGCTCGAACCCACGAACTGAAATCACGACCTGAGCTGAAGTCGGATGTTTAACCAACAGAACTACCCAGGCACCCCAGTCAAGTTTTAATTAAAAGCATTTCATTCAACTTTCTTCATCTCTTATTTAAAAAACAAAACAAAACAAAACAAAAACAGAAAATAGTCACAGGGACTTAAAGATGAACATCCAAATGTTTATTGTTGCTAACCATGAAAGTAAACTATAAAACAGCCAAGTGACTTGTTCATAATTAAAGAGCTAACAGAAACAGAATTAGAACTTAAGACCTTTAATCCAAAATATTCAGGATTCTTAAAAACTGGATGTAAGAATAAGTAAAGAACGCACATTATAACTACCCTAATTCCAAAACCCTCCTCTAAGTTTGACTGAAATGAGTCAGATAGATGCCTCTAATCACATTTTCCTTGGTTTTCAAAATGTAATTCTCAGACTACCAGCATCAGCATTACCTGGGATATCTCCTTAAAATGCAGAATCTTGGTCCCCACAGTGAACAAGAAGCATCAGAAGTTACAAATGGAAGAGGTCTAAGACACTCATTTTTGGTGCTGACCAGGAGAAGGTCATGCCCTCTGACCTGGTCTAAACTGGTCTGGAAAGTCATGACTTATACCTGGCAACAAATTAGTCAGGTGCATGCAGAAGCATCTTTGAATGAGGTTCTAAGCACCCAAAATTACATAATGGATTTTTTCTGCTTCTCAGGGATTCTCAAACAATGATTTTGAAATGATCGTTGGTAAAATATTTAATAAAAAAACAAACTGAGTAGTTTATTTGCTCTTCAAATGTTAGAGAGTTGGAGTAGAAGTATAAAATCCTAACTCATAAATATATTTATAAATATATTTAATATATATTTATTTAAATATATATTACTCAGTGAGTGCTAGAGTAACTTTTGTTTTTAGAGTGACTTCAATTACACAGTATAATAAAAGAGAATAAAGCACCTAGAAGAACACTTGTTGCTTTCATTTCGGAGGTAAACTGCTCCTTCCTCATTGTTCACTTAGAGTATAGTTATTTCCTTGAACTAAGCTTTACTTTTCACTCATATTTCACTCATAGTGAAAGCTATACTTTCCACTGTATAGTCATATCTGGTCAAGTTAAACAACACAAACTATTCTGATTTTTTTTTAAAAGGCAGAAGAAATTCTTGGCAAATACACTCCCTCCAGCCAAATTTCTGTGCAGCATCTGTTGTTGTTTTTTCCTAAAAACAGACACAGTACTATCTCCTAGTTAATAATAACCATGTGTTCTGCTGTTGTTGTTTTCTTTTGTGTGTGCAAAAAGTACCTTCATTAAAGCATAGGGATAGGACACTTGGGCAGAAAGCTGCACTCTGATTGTGAGGAGTGACTGATTATATATGTTTAAGTTGGGGGTATGCAGGTAGAGATAAAGGAAGTCTCTAAAGGAATTTCATATGTTAAAGAAGACTTACAGGATCCTGGAGGTCTGGCTATTGTCAAGCTAAGGTTGATTTTGACCTCTAACAAAGCATTAAGACAGTTATGAATATTTTCAAAAAAAATCCTAGTAAGACTAAGCCAGCAAGGTTCTCTCTGATTACTCAAATTTTGAATGTGACCAGAGATACTTCCTGAAGTTTTCCCTCCCTCAGAGAGGTGCATAGTGCTACATGAAAAAAATCAAGGCTTCCTGACCCATCACATTGAGGAGGAGGTCATTGTGGAAGGAAAAAGGGATATGGGTTATTAACCAGCAAATATTTATGCTTCACTTTACCAGGTGCAAATCAGAATACCAAATGACTCATCAGCCAATTTGGATGATGAAAAGAAATTACACATAGACTACCAGGACATGTAGTGAGCACGTTATTTTTTTTTCTCTTCTATAAACAAAGATTCCCCCCCCCCACTATTTCCTCCTTAAAACCCTAATCACAATGCTAAGAGTTGATGTTTTCTGAGGTCATTCTTGCATTAATGTTTTTCTGCACGGTAAATTTTAGTTAGACCAGGTTGATCCCTTTATACTAGATTTCAAAATGAGTTGTTACTGCTTTCTATTTTGCCAAAATAAATCCTATCAAAATTTTCTCCATGGAAAGCAACATATCTCAGTGCCACTATAAACTCCATCCACACTGATTAGTGAGCTAACATAATTTGTAATGAAATGGAATTGATCACTCCATCAAGTCTGTCCTTGTAACTTTTCTATCCTTGAATTCTTCATGATGAATAAATTCTAGTATACTTCCTTTATGAGGGAGGGGGGAAACAGATCATTTTCCCCCCACGTAAGTCCTATATATGATAGGATGTGGTGAGCAAGTCAATATTCAGGAAACACAAAAACTGTTTTATCCATTTAACCTTAGTAAAACTCTCTCAGGAGATGACCTGATTTGGCAATGAATTAAATAAATTTATAAGATTCTCATTCCTTCTGGAAGCACAGCAGTACCATGTTAAAAATGAGTTTAAATTAAAATTGAGAACTCCAAAAACTACTTATTTACTATAAAATTTCTGTATGGCTTTTCAATGTCATAAACTAAAGGGCAAATTATATGAATGGGAAGTGACAAGTATAAAAGATGTTTCTTGTCAAACTTAACAGGTAACCTTGATTGTGGAAGTTTCAGTTATGCACAATGGCATCCAGCAGCATCCCCATTATCCAGTTTTCTAGGTCCAACAGGAAGAAGATGAAGCCACGAAAGACCCTCTCATCTCAAATCCCCACATTACAGATGAGAAGAAAAAAGAAATAGAGAACCAAAGAACTGAAGTTTTTCTCCAAAACTGAGACTACAAGAACTATAGTTACCATATCTAGGAATACAAGCTCTGTTTTTAGGATGAGTTTTCTTTGTCCATTATGTCTCTTTCTTAGCCATATTTTTTTGGAAATTTAAAATGGAAAGTCCCAACCAAGCACTAGATTTCAGTTTATTTTTGTTTTGGCTTAATTGATTCCCCGCCCCCCCCCCTCCCCCGCTGGGTCATTGTATGCATTAGGTATATGACCTTAAGCAAGTTACCTAAACTTTCTTATAACACTATTTTGTCATCCTAAAATTGAGGCAAATGGAACAGTAAACTCCTACAAATTCATTGTTTCATAACATGACAATGGCTGTCACATCATAATGGACATAACGACAAGAGAAGATGACAGGTAGCAGGCTTAGATTTACTAGCACAGAGCAAATTTTTAAAGATACATGAGGTAGATTAATGCTCATACTTTTAATAAAATATAAATTAGAAAGTTTGCCTTGATAGGTCTATCAAAAGAAATGGCTAATCAAATGTTTTCTTTTTTTTTTTTAATTTTTTTTTTCAACGTTTATTTTTGAGACAGAGAGAGACAGAACATGAATGGGGGAGGGGCAGAGAGAGAGGGAGACACAGAATCGGAAACAGGCTCCAGGCTCTGAGCCATCAGCCCAGAGCCCGACGCGGGGCTTGAACTCACGGACCGCGAGATCGTGACCTGGCTGAAGTCGGACGCTTAACCGACTGCGCCACCCAGGCGCCCCAAATCAAATGTTTTCTTAGGGAATGCTCCAAAAGTTAACAATGCTTTAAAAACTTTTGTTTAAAAACTAGCTCATTGGGGCGCCTGGGTGGCGCAGTCGGTTAAGCGTCCGACTTCAGCCAGGTCACGATCTCGCGGTCCGTGAGTTCGAGCCCCGCTCAGGCTCTGGGCTGATGGCTCAGAGCCTGGAGCCTGTTTCCGATTCTGTGTCTCCCTCTCTCTCTGCCCCTCCCCCATTCATGCTCTGTCTCTCTCTATCCCAAAAATAAATAAACGTTGAAAAAAAAAATTTTTTTTAAATAAATAAAAAATAAATAAAAACTAGCTCATGTAACCCTTGTAATTTATTCTTATATTTCTATGAAATTTATTTCCATGGCCAATAAATACATGGTTCTAAAAATCATTTTAACCAAAAACCAACTGCTAAGATAGGGATGCTTATCTTAAAAGTAAATATTTTATCAATTATGTAAAATACAACCTTAGTCAAGATATTTAACATTTCTTTCCTTATTCAGGGTAAACAGGTTGCTATTTTAGGGGAAAGCAACTGAGACAGATTTCATAAAACTTTTTCTCTGAATTTCACAAGTGTATGTCAGGGCTTTATTTAAGTACTCTTAAAAGAAATTGCTGAAGATACTAAAACTGGAACACATTTTCCATATTTCTTTCCTCCACCTCCTTACGTTATTAGTAGCTTCATTATGTAAGTTTTAATTGCTTTTTATTACACATTTTCTGGCTGCTTAAATCCAATGCATTGAGCTGCCGACCTCACCTGAGAAGGTGGATCTAGGCAACACAGCCCCAACATACAGGGGAAGGCATGACTGTTTGGGAAAGTTAGACCAGTCGCCAAAAGAAACTGAAGCCAGGAGTAGACACATGGGGATATCTCTACAACATTGCAGAGACATTTTGAAACCACAAACCTGAAAGGTTTTCAGTAAATTTTTAGGAGTGATTTCCTCTGGAGAAATAACAAATTAATTTCCTACTTTATGAATTCATTTTCCAACAAGTCAGTGTGGAGCCAATGTATTAACCTGGACACTCATCCAATACTATTTCAAATCAATTTGCTACACCTTACCATGGTTGAAGGCATTCTTTAAAGAGTGATTTGCCACCAAATCAGAGGTTTTCATGGGTTATGTAGATTTGCCTTACAATGACAAAGCAAACTCTATTCCAGGAAGATATCCTTGAAATTCATCTTCTTATCATCATATTTAAAATATTTCAATGTGGTTTCAAAATTTCATTAGACTTTATAAGAGATATGCAATGGGACAATTTCCAAACTCATTAAAATGTTTAACGATGTTTAATTTTCTAAAAACATCAACATATATTTGATGGAGACTATGAACTTATTTCAAAAATATGGCATTTGTTTTATGTAAGATCCAATGGAGTGATAACATTTAACCTTCTACTTTATTTCTTAAGCAATATATTTTGAAAATTCTGTAGCAATAGTGTTAATCATTGTAACTATAGATTCCAAAGCCCCCAGTGTCAGCATCAGAAAACAACATTCCTAACAGCACTCATATTTTACATGCATGCTAAACTTTGTTAAATATTTATTCTCTGCTAATTGTGTAGAACTCGTGATATATTTTCCTCTAACCTAACTATTTTATTATAAACTTAAATTGAGATTCAGTGACCTAGTCAATATTGCAAACTTCTTTTACCATATAGTATACTAAAGATTTTTTAAAAATAAAATTGAAACTATTAGTACAATTCAGAAAATTTCTTAAGAGAATAATTGCTAAAGCATTACCCAAAAAATTACAACTGCCACGAGCCACGTATTAGCTGTCTCATGTCTAACGCACACAATGATTTGAGCCTTGTTCACTTCCAATAGACAGTCTACAGTTGACCCTTAAACAACTTGGGGAGGGGGCTGTAGACTCTGACTCTCTAACTCTGTCGACCCCGTAGTCAAAAATCCACAAATCCATGTATAACTTTTGCCTTTCCAAAATCTTAATTACTACTAGTCTCCTGTTTACTGGAAGCCTTACCAATAGCATAAACAGTGGATTAACATATATTTTCTATGTTATACATATTTTATATTATATTCTTATAATAAAGTAAAATAAAGTAAACAAACTATCATTAAGAAAATCTGAAGGGAAATTCATTTATGATGAATCTGTCTTTTGCTTCAACAGTGTTTGGATAGAAAGACCCTGAGATGCCCTTCTTCCAAGTTCCGACTACCCTCCAACCTCTTTTCTAGCCACAGCCTTCAGAACCATCTTCTCAGCTATCCTCTGCCTCCCAGACCAGTCAACAATGTTTTTGGGGGTTTTGTTTTTGTCGGTTTGTTAGTTGAGCTTAGCTCCTTATTGCCGACCAACCACGAGCTCCCATATTCATCAAAATTAGTCCACTGAAATAGGGGCCACAAACAACCCTCAGGTCAACATGTATCTGTGGCCCTCCTACACTTACCTTTCTCTGGGTTTCTATTTTGACCATAAGTGGCTCAGGAGGACAAGTGCCACTTATTTGGGGGTTGGCCGAGGGAATCTCAAGGGTGTCAAGTGTCTCTTGAAAACGCAAAATCAGCCCAGCAGCTGTGCGCTCCCCTAGGAAGTGCAAAAGCTGTCCCAATAGAAATCGGTAAAACCCAGGGTGCCGTGGAAGCCACCATGGTCCTGAAGAAGAATCTGAACTAAGTCCTTTTGTATCTGCACATCCTGGGTTCTGCCACGCAAACCTCCACCTCTGTGACTTCCTGGAGAATCACTTCCTGGTTGAAGGAGTAAAACATCAAGAAGATGGTAACCACCTGACTAACCTCCACAGGCTGGCTGGCAGGCCCTGACCCTGGGCTAGGGGAGTAGCACTTTCAAAGGCTGTCTCAAGAATGCATGGGAGCCTCCAGAGCCCAGTGGCTCTTGGGGAGCCCCTTTGATATCCCTCTTGGTGTCAGAGCCTCTGCCTGAGCCTCTCCCAGCAGGCACGGGGAAGCTTTTTAACCCCTCTGGAGCCCTCGAGCAAAACGTGGATCAGGTGCAAACAACAAAGCTTTTTATAGCCAGAGCATTACAAAACAAAAAAAAAACAAAAACAAAAAATGCGTATAAGTGGACCTGTGCAAGTTCAAACCCATGTTGTTCAAAAGCCAGCTGTAGTTATACTTAAGAAGTTGGCCTAACGTATGAATCTCACGGCATTGCTCTATTATCATTTTTTGATAGGGTTCTTAAGCCACAGATGGGCTCATGTGGAATGGCAGAGAGGAGATGTCAGAAATTGGATGCAAATTTTTGTGAACATCTGTGCATGTGCCTTTTTATAAGGTACATCTTTGGCAGTTAATAGAGACTCTCTTAACAAGAGGACTCTGACTTAAAATTGCTCTTATCCAGGTGCTGGATCAGATTGTGAATGCAGGCTAGTTTCTTACCTTCCCCACATGTTGTTTTCCTTATCTATAAAACCTATCTAATAACAGGACCTATCTAATAACATTGCTGAGAAGGCTGAATGATTTATTTCCATGTGCAAAGCACAAAGTAAGCACTCAGTAAAGGCTTACTTAATTAATGTTAGTATAAAGTGTAAATTTTTCAGTAGGATGAACTCTCTCACTATACTCAAAGGAATCTGTGGCTCTATAAAAACAAAGAGCTACCATCCACAAAATGGTCTTTTTTAATGCAATAGTATGTCATTCAAAATACAGCTTCTTCCCATCTCTGTACCATGATTTGTTACTACTGCTTGTTCCTACCTACCAATTAAAGGTCATTCTGAATGATATACCCTACCTACATTTCCCCGAAGGCTTCATGTTTTCAACAATTCTGGGCTTGCATTTGTCATATACTGTATTCAGTTTGAAAGATGAGGGGTGCCTGGGTGGCTCAGTCGGTTAAGCATCTGACTCTTGATTTCAGCTCAGGTCATGATCTCACAGTTTGTGGGTGCAAGCTCCATGCTGGCTCTGCACCGTCAGTGGGAGATTCTCTCTCTCTCCCTCCCTCTGCCCCTCCTCTGCTCACGCTCTCTCTCTCTCAAAATAAATAAACTTTAAAGATGAAAATATTAGGTGCTAAGTCAATATGTAATTTAAATTCATGAATAAATATATTCCTTTTTTCATTCTGTTAATGGAGCTATATTTAGATACCTAGATTTTGACTTAAAAAAGCCTCTATAACAGCTTAAGAAAGCTTCTACTTTTGTAATTTGTGACAAATTGTATACCTGAAACTTTAGTACCAGACATTACTACCTTGGCATGATAAAGAAATTATTTGTGGATTATAGTAATTGATATTTAATTAAATATTAGTGCCTAATAATTCTTTGTACCCCTTTAAATATTTTCTTGAAACAGATTATGCCATTATCAATTATTTTTCTTTATAAAAATCTTAAAACCAGTGTGTGATAAATACATGGGAAGCTTCTATTTCAGGGTTGCTTTTGATCATAAGTTTAAAGAGAATAAAAGAATATCAAAAGACATCTTTCGAAGGCACAATAATATGAGTTAGGTTCACTCATTATTAACCTTAATAATATTCCTGTTACAGGAATATTATTAGAATACTGTCTGAAATTAACTTGCCAGGGTTTAAAGGGGTGGTTAAAACAAACTCATTTTCTTCCTTTTCTTCCTTTTAAAGCAAAATATTACAATTTTATGAAATTGTGTGCCTTTAAAATAAGGCTAAACCTCTTGCAACAAAAGACCCAAGTCAATGATGAGTACAGTGATCCCAAAGATGAAAAGAAAGATTTTCTCTCAAATGGTGGGAACGGCCATATTATATTCAGGGTTTTTTGTATTGTGAAATGGCAGGTTGGAATTCTTTTTCTGAAGCCTGTACCTTGGAGAGTAAAGGCAGTTTATAGAGGTAGCTGAATACAACTTGTACTTATCGCTTTGTCTTTCACTGTCACACTCAGAGTGAATGGGTTTTCACAGTTGACCAAACTGAATGGAAGCGACAGCATCACATTTCTGCAGAGTTATTTGCAGGATACACACTAAAATTCACCTTTAAAGTGTTTACTCCACTAAAAACACGCTGGACAAAATTTTGATCCAGAATAGGTTGAAAAAGAGGCCATGTTTAATCAGCTGCAAATAGCTCTTAAGCTTGGAACTAAATATGTGTTTAAATCTTTAGAATATTGTAGAAAAATTTCAAGCCAGCATTTTGTGCGTCACTTTATGCATTGAATTAAAGAATCAATATAAACTTCAGTTAATCTCTTTAAGAAAAACATTCTATCCAGTTTTATTTAGTAAATCATAATGAATTTGATATGACATCTGTTGTAAGGCTATACAAATGGTTGGTTAAATTTAGACTGGAAATCAGAGTTGCTTTAGTCTATTAGATAAAGAATATGAGTTACCTTAATCATCAGTATACCTTTCATTCAAGGGGCCTACTTTGTCTTCATTTTTCTTTATTTACAGTATCTGTTGATGCCTTTAAAAAGTGAGTGATTTAATAAAACTTTAAATTTCCTTTCAAGGGATATCTTCTGTTTCAGAGCAAAATGACCACCAGATAACATCATTACTGCAACAGAAATACCAAGTGTAGTTTTCAGTTAAAAGATTTGGTGTGCATAGAGAAAAAAGAACTTGTTTTTTGACTGAATGGAGAAAAGCAGCAAATGAGAGTGTTATAAACGTTTCAAAATGATCATGTTCTGGTTGAATTATGTTTCGCTGAAATAGATCAGAGACTCAATTCCTTGGGTCTCTCAAAAAACATTTGCAGTTTCTGGAAAACTTACGAAAAATGTTATTTCCCATTCAGTTCATTTACTTTGAAGCCTTATCAGATGAAGGATCAAATGAAACCGATCATCCCCTGGTTTTCCCAGGTTATTACCATGTGGATATGGAATTAACCTCCATCTAGCCACTCTCAAAATGAAATGCCTTCTTTTCACAAAGCAAAAGGAGTGGAACACATAGAATTATTTTGGATTATGCTAAAGGAAAAGAAAACATTGACAGGCAGGGGAATAAAAATGTATAGAGTTATAGCAATTATGAAAGACAAGAATAACAAGAGCTTAGATTGGGGTGTTATTTTTTAAATGTAGGAAGCTGCTTTTACCGTCAAGTACTCAATACATCAAATTCTGACAAGTTGGATTTTATAAACAAGCAGAAACTGAAAATCTGGAAGAAAATGAAAAGTATGTGAATTTATTATTTTTAAAATGTTTATTATTTTTGAGAGAAGGCAAGTGGGGGAGGGGTAGAGAAAGGGGGCACATAGGATGCTAAGAGGGCTCTGCACTGACAGCAGTGAGCCCAATATGGGGTTCAAACTCATGAACTGCGAGATCGTAACCTGAGCCAAAGTCGGACACTCAACCAATTGAAGCACCCAGGTGCCCCAAAAAGTCGTGAATTTTTAAAGAGTATAATGTTGTTTGATTAACATTTCATGTAGGGAGAGGACTTTCATAGGAGCCAGTAATAACAGTGCTTTGTTCTTTAACAAACTACAACTGACATTTAAAAAAATTACAGGGGAGCCTGGGTGGCTCGGTGAGTTAAGCATCTGACTTCGGCTCAGATCATGATCTCACAGTTCATGGGTTCGAGCCCCGCATTGGGCTCTGTGCTGACATCTCGGAGCCTGGAGCCTGCTTCAGATTCTGTGTCTCCCTCTCTCTCTGCCTGCACCCCCCGCCCCCCGCCGTTCACATTGTGTGTCTCTCTCTCTCTCTCTCTCTGTCTCAAAAATAAATAAAGATTAATTTTTTTAATAAAATGAAATAACAAAAAAAAATTACAGAACATGGTTATTGGTTAGTTGTGTTACAAACTTCCAGAATAAATGGGAGGAAAAATATCTTTGAGTTATATGTAAACTACTGAACTAAAAGTCTAAATTGGAGTCTAATAATTCCTGACTCGATTAATGCCTCTCAAGGTGTGTGATGTAGGCCTTGTTCTCTTCCATGCTTACCACAGGGAACCCATCCCCATTCACCATGACAGGTATCGTTTATATGACAAGAAGGGTCAAGTCTCCAGGTAAGGAAAGCT
Organism: Prionailurus bengalensis; assembly: GCF_016509475.1. NCBI lineage: Eukaryota > Metazoa > Chordata > Mammalia > Carnivora > Felidae > Prionailurus > Prionailurus bengalensis. The sequence goes on along the minus strand of NC_057350.1, from coordinate 30,644,932 downwards.
CTAGGCTTGGTCCAGTTGCCCACATGAATGTTCAATTAGAATCTCAAATTCCATAAATCTCAAAACAGATCCCTCACCTCTCTCTCCTTGGTCTACACCCCATGCCCTTCCTCTTTCTGACATAAGCCCATTTACTTCAGGTCCCTCATGCTAGAAATCCCACTTAGAAGGATTAACTCTTTCATTTCTTTCACATCCATTCAGGCATAGATTCCTATGGATTTTTCCGTTCTTCCTTCTTTCTCTCATTTTATATCTGCCTCTCAGTTCCATCCCTCTCTAGACTTGCATCACACTATCATTATTCCAAAAACTTCATAGTTTATCTGTTCCAAGTATATACTATTCCTCTCCCTTGTCACTCCATATCCAGAAAAATATATGTAAGGATTTCGGAGAGCTAGGTATAACTTCTTTAAAGAAACAAATAAAGAAGTAGGTTAGCCAAGTAAATCTCAAACATTCGTGGGATACTCTAAATTCTTCTCATTCCCTTGGCCAGTAGAAATCCATTTCTTTGGCCAGCTGAATTACAAATTGCACTTTTGTAAGTGCCCTGTGAGTCCTATGATGAAGCATAAAACTCTGAACCAGCATGCCAGGGCTCTGCATTTACTTGGACAGTGCTTCCTCGTGCTTCCATGTCTTTGCAACACTGATTTATAGTCAAAGGTGCCAGAACATCACTTACTATATTAAAAGTTGGCTGTGTCTCTCTATTTCTGAGTTCACTGGAAATTTGAAAAAATATGTCAACTGCAAGGGGAAAAAATGAGATGCAGAAGCCTCCATTTCCTGGAGGTAGTTTATACCTGATATATCTATCTGAACTACCTGTACTGAAAGCAAGCCTGTGGGACAGCTGATTCATATGCATCCAAAAGTGACGATGCAAGCATCGATAAAATCTGCCTGATTTTTTTCTATTTGGCTTTCGAGTGCCTTTAAATATAAAACAGAGAAATATTACCTAGTAAATAGGGGTCTCAAATTAATTTCTGAAAAATGTTTGTGAGATGATTAGCAAAAATAAATATTAAATAACATGAAGCCATGTAGTAGCACTGATGTACTTGACATGCATTCACTAGCCTCAGTATCTGTATGTCTGATATGTGGGATTTGTACTCACGTATGCAAAAACACTGAAACACAATTCACGGCAAAACTATATCCACTGTCTAAAGCCTATCAACATAAAAAAAATGGGGAGATTGTATGGTCATTAGTTGACAACTAAGTGATTCCTTTAATTATCCTCCTTGGGGCTCAACAAGGTATTAAACACCCAATAATCAGTCACAGAAACAAAGGCATGAATGAGAGCACAATGTCTGGCTTTGCCAGGCTCCATAAGCACCACCTTGATGTACTGATGGTTCTTAATAAAGACAAGACTCCCAATTAGATGGCTGACAATTGAAAACTGAAGCAACAAACAGGAACAAGGGACTGATCCTCAGTACTAAATTATTTCTAGGTGGCATTGAATACTTTCACAACAGCAAAAGACAAATTTGGAGGATTGCTTTTTACTACAACGAGGAATTCTGCTTTACACTTTACGTTTTGCAAGCTTACATCTTCGTTTGATTTTCTACTTTCTTCTATATTTTGCTGGAATCCAGCTTGATACACTCTCTCATTATGATCAGCTTGCACTGATGAGTATACAGTTAGAAAGATGGGCCATATGCACTGCTTAAATATAAGACCCTTAACAGAAAGTGCATAGATTCTGGATTCAGACATACCTCAGGCTCAATCCTGGCTTCTAGAGGGCAGGTTATTTTTGAAGCAGACAATATGAGCATCAGATTCTTTTGCCAACATCAAGAGTGTCTCCAAAAACTACCCTTGTATTGGAGTCTGGGAAGGATGTAGAAGCTTCAGGTGAGCATGGGGGAGGAGTGGCCATTTATATAAATATATCATATATCATAGCACATATCTATCTATATATCTACCTATCTCTATCTGTATCTATATCTTTATCTGTATCTATCTCTATCTATATATCTTATTCCTACATTAAGAGCATTGCCCGAAGAGCTCATTGCCTATAGAATTTCTTTGTTAAGCCAAAAATTTTAAAACACTTAATACGCTTTTGTACAAGCCACTGCTTTCCTCCACATAGCAAAAATAGAAATTCTTCTTGCCTGCACACTGGCAGGCAGCCCACATTTGCCCGTACTACGATTATTTCTGAATGACTTGGCACAACCTTTAATGGTATGCTTCTTGCATCATAGGATTCGATGTTCCATTTTTGCCCATCTCATCGCTTTAGCCTTCAGAAGCTGTATTTGCTTCATTGCTATTAATACAGGGATACTTCTGCATGGCTGTCCTTAAATTCCATACTCTTGGGCTGCCTTACAAGGGAGACCACCTTTGGTTCTCCACTGGCTCAGTTCCTTTGGACGGGATCCAAGACAGACTGCCTGATGCTGAATTTCACTGCTGTGTCCAGTGCTGTAATATTGAAGTTCCTGTGTCAATACCCTTTGGATTTTAAAGAGTCATGTTCCCAATATAAGCCTAAGCACTTAAAGTGTTGTGTTTCTTTTAATTTTGTTTCATCAAACTTTTTTTTCTCTAATGATCAGGTCCAAATACTTTATATCAAAATGGACAATAGTAACAGCAATGTGCGATTTTCTATAAACTCGCATATAAATAGTACATGCGCATGCGCGCGCGCGCACACACGCACACACACAGGTATAAACACAGTCACAGAATTACAGGAACAGAATTTTTCTCATTCTTCTCTTCAAGGAGGAATCTGATATGCAGCATTAATGTCAAACTTAAGTCATTAAATAAAACTTATAACTCAAGTGAGTATCTTATAAAAACCAAAACGTAGAGTATATATAATCACATTATTGGATTAATATAGCCACTCTTTTTTTAGTGGAATTGTGCCTAGTTATTAATGCCAGACTTCAAATAACTATGTATTTATGAAGAGGAACACGTGAGCAAAGATTTTAAGCTTACGGTACTCATGCCAAAGGCATAGGCATGAGTATGCATGAGGAAAAGGACACAGGTCTCTCTGTCAACTGTGGCTAGCTCAGCTGAAGGGAGCTTTCCAGTTCTTGGCAGAATAACAAATTCTCAAGCAGAGAGGGGATAAGGGTGAGATTTTTTCTTCTGTAAGTAACTTAATGAATGAAGTACTAATTAACATTATGGCATTGATAAATGGAGAGAGAGATTAGGGATGTACTCGATATTCAGACCTTCGCAGATGGACTGTCAAAGCCACATTAATTCCTATCTCATTGGAGCATCTGCTTCTCCCATAATCCACTGCCCCTTGGTACGAACAACACAAACTGTTGTGACTCAATTCGATTTATATCAATCTAATTTCTCTTAATCCAATTTGTATTCCAATCTACTACCTTCTAATCACTTAAATCTTCAGCCTCCATCTGGTAAATTTTCTCTCAAAATTAACCGAGCAGATGCCTCTGCGATTGTATTCCACAGTCAAGCTAATCAGACCCTCGCAGTGGCCTATAGAATCCACTGAATAGGTACGTGACTTACGGTGTTGCCCTTCCAGTTACAAACTCTGCGAGGTAGGAAGACCATTTTATCTATCGTTAATTGGTTCATTTGCATAACACTGCTTGGGAAGGAACACTGGTCGCAAAAGCCAAGAGAAGAAAACTATAGGAAGAGAGCAAAATGTGCTCATTTGTCAAATGAGCTTTGCAATTCAATCTGTCTTGTTTTTAGGTTAACAAAGGTGAGGTGAAAATATTGTTTGATAGTTCATGGTCTTAAAAGCTACCCTCTGCATGCTATGGGATTAGAGGAGTTTTGTCTATTAATCACAAAGTCATTCTGTGGTTAACAGAATTTTGGTTAACAAACATGTTCTTAAAATAAGCTTCTGAATTTCAGAAGTCTGCACTAATTGATTCACCAGAACATATGTGATATAAACAATACAGCCCCTGGCTAACATTGACTTTCACTCCATGGAAGTTCCACTGTGATCCATAATTAATGTCACAAATTAAATGTTCCCCTATGAGCAGACTGGACAACACTACCTGTGGAATAAACATCATTCTGAAACACAGAGTAATTAAGAAAAAATGTAAATAAATAAAGGACCAGGACATAAAAAAACAAACATTATATTGAACTACTTAGAGATAGAATTGATTTTCATGTAAGACTTAGGAGATTAACTTCATTAATTTATAGCCATACTTTTTACATAGTGTGTCCCGATAATATTGTAAGTTTGTTTTGTTGGTTTTTTTCAAATTTCAAGGCATAATGAAGAGGAATATTGCAATACTCAATGTGGCCACATAAGAAATTATCCTTTAGAAAACTTTTGCCATTAGAAAAACCTGAAAGATTAGCCAAGAAAACCATTAAATCTAGAACATAGTCTATCTTAGCCTGAAGAATGTCTAAGAAATCAGTCTCATTAACATTATGAGACAGAAAAGTATCAAAAGGCCTTCATAAAACAAAACATAAACAATTGGATTAGAGTAGAAAGTGAATTTGTTTCCTCAGTTCTGACTAGAGAAGATAAAAAAGACATGGCTTCATGATCAGACAAACACAGTTTGAGAAGTCAGACAACATTGGACCTTCTGAGAAATTGGTAGAACAAATAAACTGGGGGTGGAGGAGCAGACAATGAGAGACAGTGAGTGATCCATTCCTCTATCTCAGCAGAAAAGAGTGAGTGACACAACCACTCAGTGATAAAAGCAACCACTTCTGGACCCAGTTCAGGCTCACATTTGCTGTTCTTAGCCCGAATTGCTTCCTCTGTAAAGTGGGTTGAAAATTATATCTGCTTCTACATACTGTGTTGACGATAAAATGAGATCACCCAGGTAAACCACACTGCTTAAATTCTAAGTCAGCATGTGAATATAAGACATTAGGGCCATTTAAGAACATGGAGTCTGGGCTCAAATTGGAGATCCAGACCTAGGAGTTGGGTAAGTGCAGGCAACTTACTAACCTTCTTGGTAACCTGGTGTAAAATAATGATGATAATATCTCCTACCCCATGTCAGGGGAAGAAAATAATTAATATATTTAAAGTATCTAGATAAGTGCCTGAGACAACATGTCCCATGAAAACATAAGCCTGTTATATGATAAAAATTAAGAAAGTTGTCTTTATATTGTAAGTTCTCACATAAGTCTGGAGGTGCATTAACTGTTGACTAGCTACAGAGTAGTGTCTATTTTTTCAATGGCACTGTTCTTTTCAGTATTAAAAGTACGTTATTCTATTAAAAGAATAGAATTATTTTGGATGCTACAATGAGGTCTATCTATAGATAATATGTTTTATAAAGTACTTTTCATTGGCTCTTACATGAAAACAGTGGTCTCAATGATATAAGTAACTTTAGTAATTACTGACACAAATAATTCTTGTATCCTATGTGCCAGGCACTGTACTAAAGGAAAGGAGCCCCACCTTCAAGGAGTTCAGGGTCTTATGCCGTGACAGTTTGATTAAACCCTTTTTCTCTTCTGTGCAGTAAAATATCTGAAGCAGACAGGTCATATGTTTCTTTGAATGCCAAGGAAGCTCATATAACTGGCCCAGAATTATAAAAGTATGGATCAAAAGCCCACTTTCATGATCCTTATCCCAAGGAGAATATAGAGATAGAAATGAGCAGAGATTCTAGAACATGCAGGAATGATTCTGCACTCTGCTGAGCCACCCGTATACTCAAAGAGAACCCCATCCATGCAACACCTCTGATAAAGCAAAGAATAACCTTTGGGGCACCTGGGTGGCTCAGTTGGTTAAACGTCCAACTTCTGCTCAGGTCATGATCTCACTGTCCATGAGTTTGAGTCCCACATAGGGCTCTGTTTGACAGGCTGGAGCCTGGAGCCTGCTTTGGATTCTCTGTCTCCCTCTTTCTCTCTGTTCCTCCTCTACTTGTATACATGCTCACTCTCTCTCTCTCTCTCTCTCTCTCAAAAATAAGATAAATAAACATTAAAAAAATAATTCTTGATGAATAAGAATACATATATATATATGTATTTATGAGTGTATTTGTATTCATATATATTATTAAAAAAAAAAAAAAAAGACCAGATGCTACTCTGAAGGAAAAAACAAAACAAAACTTGAAAATCTGGATAAGATTGGAAGGTCTGTTTGGTGAGGGATCATAGTCCCAGCTGACCAATCATTCCTGTCTACTCTTTTACCAATGGCCTCTCAGTGCCAAGCCCCATCCCAGCAATCATGTACCTGAACTAAATCCAGAATTGACTAGTTTTGCTGGTAAATTGTACATAAGAGTACAGGAAGTATTCTTATCAATTGTTGTCCTAGAATTTTGTTTATTTATATAGATCTTATTTCTTCTGCAAGATTTAACTTCATATTTTTGGTGCCTAGCACACTACTCTGGTGTATGCATATGTTTAACAAATATGAACTCCTTTTCAATAGCACTAATATTCAATAATAACAGCAAGGATCACTATACTTATAGGCACCAGGTGCTTTACAAAGATTATTTTATTTCATTCTCAGTACAACCTTTGTATAATTATCCTTGAGTTACAGAAGAGAAATCCAAGAATTTAAATCACTGTACAGATTTATATCCTCAGCACTCAAGATTATCAAAACATAATACAAAATTCTGTGCTGTTTTTCAAAAAGCAACAATATATACTTCAAATGTGCTGCATATTGTGCTTTTTTGCCCCAAGATTTTAGGAAGCATTAAGTACATTCATCAGGACAGAGTACTGGTTTGTTTAAATGAGCTGTTCCAATACTATCTTTGTTCCAATATTATCAAACCCCTTACTCAAACAAAACAAAACAAAACAAAACAAAACAAAACTTCAGCATCATCAATTTTAAATAGTCAATGGGGTTCAGCACATTCTACTCCAAAACAGGGCAATTTGGTATTGATTATTTCATGCTGAAGGAATATGAGAAGCAGCAAGAATGCCAAGGACTTCCTGACCTTCCCCTGAAGCAGGTCTTCAAATAGTATGGGAGAGGTGACCTCCCTATCTATGCCTGAAGGAAAGGTGTGTCTTTCTCTCTGAAGACTAAAGGACAGAGAGGAATCTGAAGCAAAAGGCCTGGTTAAGTTTCCTCCATTTCATTACACTTACCTCATACTCTTTGTCCAATCACTTTTTCCCAGGACTTTCTACTCCTCATCAAAACTCACATAAAAACACTTAGATTTAACTACTTCTTGGGGTCTTCACTTCCTTATTAAGTCTCCCGTGTCACATAAAACTTATTAAGTAAACGTGCATGCTTTTACTTCTGTTAATCTGGGTTTTGTTCCAGGAGCCCAGCCAAGAACTAAGAACGGAAGAAGGAAAAGATACTCTCCTCCCCCTACATAGATCTTTACAAAACTTGCACTGGTCAATATCAGTCTGCTGAAACTTTTAAGGCAAAAATGGAAGCTCATAACCTGGAGCTCTTTTACTGGAGAAGAAAGCTCAAAACTCTCTGTAAATGCCAAGCCTATAATTTTAATTAAGGCAAGTGATTAATGATTCATGTAGATGTATCTGTAGGTGATAGTAAGATATATGTGATACAAAGTGCTACATTATTGATATTAGAATTTATAGTAGGTTGTGGTGAGATACAGCTTGGTAAGAGGATAGTTTGTCTTCCCTCTAATTTTACTTGTTTCCTTTACCTTTTAAAATCTCTATCACTTAGAAAAGCAAACTTTAAGCAACAACAACAACAAAAACACAAACTGTTGTTAGATGTTTTTGTACCCTATTTGCTAAAACATCTTCCTTCTCCCAAACAAGTTTTAGACATTTAAATTAGGTACTATGTATACAAACTAGTCTAACCTAATCCCTAAAAAATTAGAGTGTTTATAAGAAAAAGCAGGAAGTACAAGAAAGCACAATAACATGGGTACAATAACCATAGTGTAGGGGAAAAAATATAGAAATCATACATTAGATCTTATGATAAAGTCAAAAAGAAAATTATAAAAAATAATGAATCTTTTAAAATAAAACCTCGAAATAGTAAAATGTACTTGAGCTTTTCAAACTGTTTTCCAACTATTATCATTCTTTTCCTGATCTCAGCAAAAAACAGTAATTTCAAGTCCTATGAGTGTGCCATAAAGCACCATGGTACATAACTTACCATCCATCTAATTATGTTGACCACATTTTAGTGTATATATTATCATAAAATACAAAAAAAAAAAACCAGAGTATTTGTTCTATTAGTTGTTTTCCTCAGGGGGTTATTAATTAAAAGAAACAGAGTAAGGCCCACCCACAATGACTCTTAGAGCACTCCTCCCTCATCACCTCCAAGTTCTTAGTAAACACAAGGACAGGAATCCCAAATCATCTCAATGCACTGCCCAGTCTTGGAAAGACGGGGGAAATATTACTCTTAACTCTAAAATATTGCTTATGTCCCCAATTTCTTTTATTACTCAAATTCATCAGTACGTTCATCTGAGGTATCTCTATTTCTACAAAGCATTCCATATACTGTAACTTCAGATACAGTTATGACCAAAAACACATTCTCCAGTAAAATTAAGAAAGAAAAATACATGGGGCGCCTGGGTGGCTCAGTTGGTTAAGTGTTGGGCTTCTGCTCAAGTCATGATCTCACGGTTCATGAGTTTGAGCCCCACATAGGGCTCCACACTGATAGTGTGGAGCCTGCTTGAGATTCTCTTTCTCTCCCTCTCTCTCTACCCCTTCTGTGCTCTGTCTCTCTCTCTCTCTCTCTCCAAAATAAAAAAATAAATTTAAAAAAAAAAGGAAAGAAAGATACAACTGGTAGAAACCTGGTTGCTCATGCTACAAGGCTAATATTAGGATGCTAACACATAAATTACAATGCTAACCTATAAAGAGTTACATTTTATGTATATGTGTACTTATTTATTGCTGACCACAAGCTAAGTGACTTCTCCCCTTATACTTAGGCCCATTTATCATAAGCTAGGTTTTGCTGTATTCAAATTTTTTTAGTTATGAGAATTTAAGTGATATGACAGAAACATGAAACCCAAAACCATTTTACTAAAAACAGTCAAAGTACAGTTTGACATTTTTAGGTCCTTCCTCTCAAGACTGGGTAAAGAAAACACAGTACTTTAAATACTCAGAGAGGAGGGGCGCCTGGGTGGCTCAGTGGGTTAAGCCTCTGACTTTGGCTCAGGTCATGGTCTCATGGTTCGTGACCTTGAGCCTTACTACCTCCAGCTCTGTGCTGACAGCTCAGAGCCTGGAGGCTGCTTCTGAGTCTGTGTCTCCCTCTCTCTCCCTGCCCCTCCCCAACTCTCTCTCTCTCTCTCTCTCTCTCTCTCTCTCAAAAATAAACTTTTTTTTTAATTTTTTTTTCAATGTTTATTTATTTTTGGGACAGAGAGAGACAGAGCATGAACGGGGGAGGGGCAGAGAGAGAGGGAGACACAGAATCGGAAACAGGCTCCAGGCTCTGAGCCATCAGCCCAGAGTCTGACGCGGGGCTCGAACTCACGGACCCCGAGATCTTGACCTGGCTGAAGTCGGACGCTTAACCGACTGCGCCACTCAGGCGCCCCACAAAAATAAACATTTTTAATAATAATAATAAATACTCACGAAGGAATACTTCCTTTGGAGGAAAAGTTTGCTCCACTATGATCTCACTCTGCCTTTAGGGACATTTATGCTGAAATCACATTACTTCTTCAAAGGACTGCATTAATTCATTCATTCATCATTTATTTATAGGTAATGTGCCAGTGGCTCATATACATCACAGAAGGAACAAAAAACAATAAAGGTGATGTTTTCTCTAGGAAACTTTACTCTAAAAATCGGAGAGAAATACAAAGCCATGAAGTCACCCGGGCACGACTTTTTTTAATTGAACTTGCTGTATTAGTTCTTCTTCCATCCTAAAGGAAACATCTGTCAGCAAACCAGCTGAACTAATAAACACTCTAATGTGTTAGAAAAGAGTATGACTTGATTCATTCAAAATATAATAGATAAATACAAAGACTCTCCCAGGAATGTAACTAATTGTGTTAGTAGACATTTGCAAGGAAGCAAGACACATAAAAAGTCGTCTGTTCCTAACTGCTTCTTTTATGTTCTAGAGTTATTGGACAGGTGAAAGGGGACAGATTTTAAAACTGAATCTTCGAGAAAAGATGAGGGAACATGAGTCAGGATGATACTGTGACACTGCAAGGGAGCCTTCACACATGTGGAGAACCAAAAATGCAATTACATCCCATACTAATACTTGGAAAAACTTACAACGTACATGAATATTTATGCTACATCTAAATTTAAATCTGTATTTATAATCCATAAGTGGTTTAGTGCTAGTAATAAATATGAAATATTAACACTACCTGTTTAATAAGAATGCATTTGTTTGTACTGCACAGGATTTTAATTTGCAATGTAATTGTTGTGCACTTTCATATTTGTATTACGATATATATGCCCAAATGGTTATCAAAATAGCTAGTTTCCAATAAGTTAAAATGTATGATTTAATTAACAAGCTTCATTTACTCTCTTTCCTTGAGTATATTTTCAAGTCATAATCTCTGGCTAGGCATAAAGCCACATGCCTGCATAATTCACACTCAAGGAGAATCCCATGCCCACAGGACAATCTTATCTGTTCACCCTCAATGTGAGGGTCAAGCTGTGTAGTCCTCAGAAAGTAGCATTAAATAAGACAACATAATAATGCACTAGGGAGGAAATCACTTAATATTCATGTTGACAGAACAGAAGATTAATCACGGGGATTTTGTGCCCTCAAAGAGGACTCAGGAAGACCCTAGGTCCCAGCTTCAGGAAAGCTGATTGCTTTAGAGTAGTTCACAAGCAACCCTGTGATGAAACGCTAAGGTTTACTGCAAATTGGCACTGGGTGACAAATGAGGCACCTTTCTTACTTCAACTTCAAATTAATCTTATTGTCCCATGGATCTTTGTTTTCGGCCACACACCCACTCTCCTCTTTTGTCCGGCAGGGCAATCTTTGCAGTGAATTTTAAACAATCATAAAGAATATTTCCTTTCATGTTTACTTCACCCGACAGGTGATTTTAGAAGCAGCATGCTCCTTTCTCTTCACAAATAAAAACGTGTTCCTCGCACTCTGCTCATTTTTTTACGGCAAAGAAAACATAAGAATAATAATGGTCGGTGTTTACCAGGTATTCAGAACATCGAGTTAAAAGCATTCAACCTGATAAAGACTATTTTTAATGATAGTGATTAAATATAATTATAACCCTTTTCCCTTGAGCAATTTATTAACCCCTTAGGATTGAATACTTGTTTGCTGTAATTTTTAAAGGGCAATTGTTTTCATATCTATTGAGCATTTTCCTCAAAACCTATCTACAAAACCACACTCAAAAGCTTCGATATTACAAACATAATAAAGGCTTAGCAGGTTCATTTCCTATTCATGTTTTGTAAATGATTTCCCTTTTGACTTCCGGTAATCATTGCATTTAACTAAATCATGATGGCCTAACCGTTCTTCCATTTAAAAGAAATGAACTTCACTCTGTTATGTTTATAGTAAATAAAGATAAATGCAATCATGATTTTAAATAAAAACAGATTACTGTGGGAAACAGCCTCAGTGAACACAAACTTTGGGGACGATGAATGTTTTCAGTCTCTAATACATATTAAGCATAAAATATATTCATTCACAAATATATATGTGGAGAACTTAACCAGGCTGGCACTGAGTATATACTAGTGAACAAAACAGAGACTACCATCTGGTTGTATATAAGTATATAGTATGTAAGGGTATATTTAAAAACTGTGGGGGTGTCTGGGTGACACAGTTGACTGAAGCATCCGACTCTTGATTTCAGCTCAGGTCATGATCTCATGGTTCGTACGAGCGAGCCCTGCATCAGGCTGTGTGCTAATAGTCAAGAGCCTGCGTGGGATTCTCTCTCCCTCTCTCAGTCGCTCCCAAACTTTTGCTCTCTTTATCTCTCAAAGTAAATAAATAAACTTTTTTTGAAAAATGTGATAAATGCCATAAAGAAGGATGTAACAGGAATAACTCATTTGGATTACTGGACATGAAAGTTTTCTCTAAATAAGTGAATCTTAATCAGAGTCCTGAAAGATAAATGTAGTTAGCTGAGGTAAGAAGTGGAAAAGACAATCCTGGCATGAGTATCCAGCATAGGCAGTCTCCTGAATGGGAAAGACCTTGGTATGTTCTAGAAACTGAAATAACATCAATGTAGCTACAGCATATGATAAGGGACAGACTAGTGAAATAAAGTTTAAAGTAGGTAATGAGGGCCAAAACTATGTAGGAATATAAGGCCCACTAATGAATACAATCCTATCATAGTGCAA